>NW_018743814.1:880000-1055261 GCF_001683475.1 Chenopodium quinoa | reverse complement strand
GCTTTGTTTCACTTCCACATCTGGCGCCTGGTCAGATGTTTCACTAATCGGCACCCTGTGGGAGGAGCCGTCTGAGTTTGAGATCCTGGCAGTCTTTTTTTGTTCTGGCCATCATGCTCTGCATAGACACAGATACAGTCGGACTTTGTATAAAGGGCAAAGATGGGTCCAGAAAAGGGCAGGCGGCACTCCTAGTCCTAGATTCAGCCGTCCCGGTGACCGGCTGATCACTAACCTAGGTCGTGTCGTGTGCTTCCGTGGTGCCATTTCAAAAAGAATAAAGTAAAGAGAAAATTAAGAGTAAAGAGAACCGACGGTTACCTGAACGAGTGACGATTGATGAAGTTCTGAAAATCCTTTGCAGTCGGCTTGTCAGAGCAGGCGGTAGGCAGAAAGGGTCCAAAATGTCAGAGCAAGTTCAGGGGTCCGAACGTTCTCTCACAAAGTTTTCAAGTGTGAAAATGACCGAAGTCAACACTCCTTTATATAGGCGAAGTGAGAAGGCGAAGGGTCACTTCCAGAATTCAAAATTTTGGCGGGAGAATCTCTCGGCCTCTCGCCGAGTGACACCTGTAGCAGGCCGTCGCCTGTTACAGGGCGATACCTGTCACAGGTAACACGTGACCAGTCACGTGCCACCTGTGAGGGGCAAATGATTAGGGGATTTTGCTCCCACCAATCGGAATGCGCCACGTGGGCCAATCAGGTCCTGCCAAGTGTCCCCCAGTTGGACATCTCACGGCTTGCCACGTGGCACACGCTTATTCGTCCACCCTGGACTTATTATGTCATGACACGTGGCATACTCCATGCCTAATGGAGAAGCCGGTCACCTAGGCCCAACTTCCGAGGGAAGCCCAATCAGCCCAAGGTTAACCTAAACCTAGATTGGCACGTTTCCCGAGGTTATAAATACCTCCCTTAATCCTCATTAAGGGAGATTACGCGAACAACGCAGATTACACACATTAAACACTCTCACCTAGAGAGACCCAACCACTTTAATTTCCGCATTAATTACTCCTTAATCAAGTACTAACTTGACCGTCGGAGGCGGATCTCCAACCATCCGGAGCATCCGTTTGTTTTGCGATAAAGCTCTCCACTTTCTCTTGCATGGCCGTGATCCGGCCCCGAGGTACCGTGCAGTAGTAGGGGGTATTTTGCTCTCGGTGAGAGGCGGATGGCTCCGCCCAATCGTCCCCCTTCTCAACTGCGTGAGAAAGCCTCGCCTCTTGTAGGCGACTGTTTTTCTCTTCTGTGTCCAGAGAAGCATGGCCAGAAGAGCTAGACTCGGAATCGTCCTCTGACGAGTCCGAAGAGGACGACTTCTCCCCTCTCCCGGAGGGGCCCGCCTCTCTCCTTTAAAAGGAGCAGGAGAGAATGTAGAATTGTCAACTGTAAAATGGGAAGGGGTCACTTTGACTCCTCCCTCAGAACTGCCGGCTTTCAAGCCGCTTTGTTTCACTTCCACATCTGGCGCCTGGTCAGATGTTTCACTAATCGGCACCCTGTGGGAGGAGCCGTCTGAGTTTGAGATCCTGGCAGTCTTTTTTGTTCTGGCCATCATGCTCTGCATAGACACAGATACAGTCGGACTTTGTATAAAGGGCAAAGATGGGTCCAGAAAAGGGCAGGCGGCACTCCTAGTCCTAGATTCAGCCGTCCCCGGTGACCGGCTGATCACTAACCTAGGTCGTGTCGTGTGCTTCCGTGGTGCCATTTCAAAAAGAATAAAGTAAAGAGAAAATTAAGAGTAAGAGAACCGACGGTTACCTGAACGAGTGACGATTGATGAAGTTCTGAAAATCCTTTGCAGTCGGCTTGTCAGAGCAGGCGGTAGGCAGAAAGGGTCCAAAATGTCAGAGCAAGTTCAGGGGTCCGAACGTTCTCTCACAAAGTTTTCAAGTGTGAAAATGACCGAAGTCAACACTCCTTTATATAGGCGAAGTGAGAAGGCGAAGGGTCACTTCCAGAATTCAAAATTTTGGCGGGAGAATCTCTCGGCCTCTCGCCGAGTGACACCTGTAGCAGGCCGTCGCCTGTTACAGGGCGATACCTGTCACAGGTAACACGTGACCAGTCACGTGCCACCTGTGAGGGGCAAATGATTAGGGGATTTTGCTCCCACCAATCGGAATGCGCCACGTGGGCCAATCAGGTCCTGCCAAGTGTCCCCCAGTTGGACATCTCACGGCTTGCCACGTGGCACACGCTTATTCGTCCACCCTGGACTTATTATGTCATGACACGTGGCATACTCCATGCCTAATGGAGAAGCCGGTCACCTAGGCCCAACTTCCGAGGGAAGCCCAATCAGCCCAAGGTTAACCTAAACCTAGATTGGCACGTTTCCCGAGGTTATAAATACCTCCCTTAATCCTCATTAAGGGAGATTACGCGAACAACGCAGATTACACACATTAAACACTCTCACCTAGAGAGACCCAACCACTTTAATTTCCGCATTAATTACTCCTTAATCAAGTACTAACTTGACCGTCGGAGGCGGATCTCCAACCATCCGGAGCATCCGTTTGTTTTGCGATAAAGCTCTCCACTTTCTCTTGCATGGCCGTGATCCGGCCCCGAGGTACCGTGCAGTAGTAGGGGGTATTTTGCTCTCGGTGAGAGGCGGATGGCTCCGCCCAATCGTCCCCCTTCTCAACTGCGTGAGAAAGCCTCGCCTCTTGTAGGCGACTGTTTTTCTCTTCTGTGTCCAGAGAAGCATGGCCAGAAGAGCTAGACTCGGAATCGTCCTCTGACGAGTCCGAAGAGGACGACTTCTCCCCTCTCCCGGAGGGGCCCGCCTCCTCTCCTTTAAAAGGAGCAGGAGAGAATGTAGAATTGTCAACTGTAAAATGGGAAGGGGTCACTTTGACTCCTCCCTCAGAACTGCCGGCTTTCAAGCCGCTTTGTTTCACTTCCACATCTGGCGCCTGGTCAGATGTTTCACTAATCGGGCACCCTGTGGGAGGAGCCGTCTGAGTTTGAGATCCTGGCAGTCTTTTTTGTTCTGGCCATCATGCTCTGCATAGACACAGATACAGTCGGACTTTGTATAAAGGGCAAAGATGGGTCCAGAAAAGGGCAGGCGGCACTCCTAGTCCTAGATTCAGCCGTCCCCGGTGACCGGCTGATCACTAACCTAGGTCGTGTCGTGTGCTTCCGTGGTGCCATTTCAAAAAAGAATAAAGTAAAGAGAAAATTAAGAGTAAGAGAACCGACGGTTACCTGAACGAGTGACGATTGATGAAGTTCTGAAAATCCTTTGCAGTCGGCTTGTCAGAGCAGGCGGTAGGCAGAAAGGGTCCAAAATGTCAGAGCAAGTTCAGGGGTCCGAACGTTCTCTCACAAAGTTTTCAAGTGTGAAAATGACCGAAGTCAACACTCCTTTATATAGGCGAAGTGAGAAGGCGAAGGGTCACTTCCAGAATTCAAAATTTTGGCGGGAGAATCTCTCGGCCTCTCGCCGAGTGACACCTGTAGCAGGCCGTCGCCTGTTACAGGGCGATACCTGTCACAGGTAACACGTGACCAGTCACGTGCCACCTGTGAGGGGCAAATGATTAGGGGATTTTGCTCCACCAATCGGAATGCGCCACGTGGGCCAATCAGGTCCTGCCAAGTGTCCCCCAGTTGGACATCTCACGGCTTGCCACGTGGCACACGCTTATTCGTCCACCCTGGACTTATTATGTCATGACACGTGGCATACTCCATGCCTAATGGAGAAGCCGGTCACCTAGGCCCAACTTCCGAGGGAAGCCCAATCAGCCCAAGGTTAACCTAAACCTAGATTGGCACGTTTCCCGAGGTTATAAATACCTCCCTTAATCCTCATTAAGGGAGATTACGCGAACAACGCAGATTACACACATTAAACACTCTCACCTAGAGAGACCCAACCACTTTAATTTCCGCATTAATTACTCCTTAATCAAGTACTAACTTGACCGTCGGAGGCGGATCTCCAACCATCCGGAGCATCCGTTTGTTTTGCGATAAAGCTCTCCACTTTCTCTTGCATGGCCGTGATCCGGCCCCGAGGTACCGTGCAGTAGTAGGGGGTATTTTGCTCTCGGTGAGAGGCGGATGGCTCCGCCCAATCGTCCCCCTTCTCAACTGCGTGAGAAAGCCTCGCCTCTTGTAGGCGACTGTTTTTCTCTTCTGTGTCCAGAGAAGCATGGCCAGAAGAGCTAGACTCGGAATCGTCCTCTGACGAGTCCGAAGAGGACGACTTCTCCCTCTCCCGGAGGGGCCCGCCTCCTCTCCTTTAAAAGGAGCAGGAGAGAATGTAGAATTGTCAACTGTAAAATGGGAAGGGGTCACTTTGACTCCTCCCTCAGAACTGCCGGCTTTCAAGCCGCTTTGTTTCACTTCCACATCTGGCGCCTGGTCAGATGTTTCACTAATCGGCACCCTGTGGGAGGAGCCGTCTGAGTTTGAGATCCTGGCAGTCTTTTTTGTTCTGGCCATCATGCTCTGCATAGACACAGATACAGTCGGACTTTGTATAAAGGGCAAAGATGGGTCCAGAAAAGGGCAGGCGGCACTCCTAGTCCTAGATTCAGCCGTCCCCGGTGACCGGCTGATCACTAACCTAGGTCGTGTCGTGTGCTTCCGTGGTGCCATTTCAAAAAAGAATAAAGTAAAGAGAAAATTAAGAGTAAGAGAACCGACGGTTACCTGAACGAGTGACGATTGATGAAGTTCTGAAAATCCTTTGCAGTCGGCTTGTCAGAGCAGGCGGTAGGCAGAAAGGGTCCAAAATGTCAGAGCAAGTTCAGGGGTCCGAACGTTCTCTCACAAAGTTTTCAAGTGTGAAAATGACCGAAGTCAACACTCCTTTATATAGGCGAAGTGAGAAGGCGAAGGGTCACTTCCAGAATTCAAAATTTTGGCGGGAGAATCTCTCGGCCTCTCGCCGAGTGACACCTGTAGCAGGCCGTCGCCTGTTACAGGGCGATACCTGTCACAGGTAACACGTGACCAGTCACGTGCCACCTGTGAGGGGCAAATGATTAGGGGATTTTGCTCCCACCAATCGGAATGCGCCACGTGGGCCAATCAGGTCCTTGCCAAGTGTCCCCCAGTTGGACATCTCACGGCTTGCCACGTGGCACACGCTTATTCGTCCACCCTGGACTTATTATGTCATGACACGTGGCATACTCCATGCCTAATGGAGAAGCCGGTCACCTAGGCCCAACTTCCGAGGGAAGCCCAATCAGCCGAAGGTTAACCTAAACCTAGATTGGCACGTTTTCCCGAGGTTATAAATACCTCCCTTAATCCTCATTAAGGGAGATTACGCGAACAACGCAGATTACCACACATTAAACACTCTCACCTAGAGAGACCCAACCACTTTAATTTCCGCATTAATTACTCCTTAATCAAGTACTAACTTGACCGTCGGAGGCGGATCTCCAACCATCCGGAGCATCCGTTTGTTTTGCGATAAAGCTCTCCACTTTCTCTTGCATGGCCGTGATCCGGCCCCGAGGTACCGTGCAGTAGTAGGGGTATTTTGCTCTCGGTGAGAGGCGGATGGCTCCGCCCAATCGTCCCCCTTCTCAACTGCGTGAGAAAGCCTCGCCTCTTGTAGGCGACTGTTTTTCTCTTCTGTGTCCAGAGAAGCATGGCCAGAAGAGCTAGACTCGGAATCGTCCTCTGACGAGTCCGAAGAGGACGACTTCTCCCCTCTCCCGGAGGGGCCCGCCTCCTCTCCTTTAAAAGGAGCAGGAGAGAATGTAGAATTGTCAACTGTAAAATGGGAAGGGGTCACTTTGACTCCTCCCTCAGAACTGCCGGCTTTCAAGCCGCTTTGTTTCACTTCCACATCTGGCGCCTGGTCAGATGTTTCACTAATCGGCACCCTGTGGGAGGAGCCGTCTGAGTTTGAGATCCTGGCAGTCTTTTTTGTTCTGGCCATCATGCTCTGCATAGACACAGATACAGTCGGACTTTGTATAAAGGGCAAAGATGGGTCCAGAAAAGGGCAGGCGGCACTCCTAGTCCTAGATTCAGCCGTCCCCGGTGACCGGCTGATCACTAACCTAGGTCGTGTCGTGTGCTTCCGTGGTGCCATTTCAAAAAAGAATAAAGTAAAGAGAAAATTAAGAGTAAGAGAACCGACGGTTACCTGAACGAGTGACGATTGATGAAGTTCTGAAAATCCTTTGCAGTCGGCTTGTCAGAGCAGGCGGTAGGCAGAAAGGGTCCAAAATGTCAGAGCAAGTTCAGGGGTCCGAACGTTCTCTCACAAAGTTTTCAAGTGTGAAAATGACCGAAGTCAACACTCCTTTATATAGGCGAAGTGAGAAGGCGAAGGGTCACTTCCAGAATTCAAAATTTTGGCGGGAGAATCTCTCGGCCTCTCGCCGAGTGACACCTGTAGCAGGCCGTCGCCTGTTACAGGGCGATACCTGTCACAGGTAACACGTGACCAGTCACGTGCCACCTGTGAGGGCAAATGATTAGGGGATTTTGCTCCCACCAATCGGAATGCGCCACGTGGGCCAATCAGGTCCTGCCAAGTGTCCCCCAGTTGGACATCTCACGGCTTGCCACGTGGCACACGCTTATTCGTCCACCCTGGACTTATTATGTCATGACACGTGGCATACTCCATGCCTAATGGAGAAGCCGGTCACCTAGGCCCAACTTCCGAGGGAAGCCCAATCAGCCCAAGGTTAACCTAAACCTAGATTGGCACGTTTCCCGAGGTTATAAATACCTCCCTTAATCCTCATTAAGGGAGATTACGCGAACAACGCAGATTACACACATTAAACACTCTCACCTAGAGAGACCCAACCACTTTAATTTCCGCATTAATTACTCCTTAATCAAGTACTAACTTGACCGTCGGAGGCGGATCTCCAACCATCCGGAGCATCCGTTTGTTTTGCGATAAAGCTCTCCACTTTCTCTTGCATGGCCGTGATCCGGCCCGAGGTACCGTGCAGTAGTAGGGGGTATTTTGCTCTCGGTGAGAGGCGGATGGCTCCGCCCAATCGTCCCCCTTCTCAACTGCGTGAGAAAGCCTCGCCTCTTGTAGGCGACTGTTTTTCTCTTCTGTGTCCAGAGAAGCATGGCCAGAAGAGCTAGACTCGGAATCGTCCTCTGACGAGTCCGAAGAGGACGACTTCTCCCCTCTCCCGGAGGGCCCGCCTCCTCTCCTTTAAAAGGAGCAGGAGAGAATGTAGAATTGTCAACTGTAAAATGGGAAGGGGTCACTTTGACTCCTCCCTCAGAACTGCCGGCTTTCAAGCCGCTTTGTTTCACTTCCACATCTGGCGCCTGGTCAGATGTTTCACTAATCGGCACCCTGTGGGAGGAGCCGTCTGAGTTTGAGATCCTGGCAGTCTTTTTTGTTCTGGCCATCATGCTCTGCATAGACACAGATACAGTCGGACTTTGTATAAAGGGCAAAGATGGGTCCAGAAAAGGGCAGGCGGCACTCCTAGTCCTAGATTCAGCCGTCCCCGGTGACCGGCTGATCACTAACCTAGGTCGTGTCGTGTGCTTCCGTGGTGCCATTTCAACAAAGAATAAAGTAAAGAGAAAATTAAGAGTAAGAGAACCGACGGTTACCTGAACGAGTGACGATTGATGAAGTTCTGAAAAATCCTTTGCAGTCGGCTTGTCAGAGCAGGCGGTAGGCAGAAAGGGTCCAAAATGTCAGAGCAAGTTCAGGGGTCCGAACGTTCTCTCACAAAGTTTTCAAGTGTGAAAATGACCGAAGTCAACACTCCTTTATATAGGCGAAGTGAGAAGGCGAAGGGTCACTTCCAGAATTCAAAATTTTGGCGGGAGAATCTCTCGGCCTCTCGCCGAGTGACACCTGTAGCAGGCCGTCGCCTGTTACAGGGCGATACCTGTCACAGGTAACACGTGACCAGTCACGTGCCACCTGTGAGGGGCAAATGATTAGGGGATTTTGCTCCCACCAATCGGAATGCGCCACGTGGGCCAATCAGGTCCTGCCAAGTGTCCCCCAGTTGGACATCTCACGGCTTGCCACGTGGCACACGCTTATTCGTCCACCCTGGACTTATTATGTCATGACACGTGGCATACTCCATGCCTAATGGAGAAGCCGGTCACCTAGGCCCAACTTCCGAGGGAAAGCCCAATCAGCCCAAGGTTAACCTAAAACCTAGATTGGCACGTTTCCCGAGGTTATAAATACCTCCCTTAATCCTCATTAAGGGAGATTACGCGAACAACGCAGATTACACACATTAAACACTCTCACCTAGAGAGACCCAACCACTTTAATTTCCGCATTAATTACTCCTTAATCAAGTACTAACTTGACCGTCGGAGGCGGATCTCCAACCATCCGGAGCATCCGTTTGTTTTTGCGATAAAGCTCTCCACTTTCTCTTGCATGGCCGTGATCCGGCCCCGAGGTACCGTGCAGTAGTAGGGGGTATTTTGCTCTCGGTGAGAGGCGGATGGCTCCGCCCAATCGTCCCCCTTCTCAACTGCGTGAGAAAGCCTCGCCTCTTGTAGGCGACTGTTTTTCTCTTCTGTGTCCAGAGAAGCATGGCCAGAAGAGCTAGACTCGGAATCGTCCTCTGACGAGTCCGAAGAGGACGACTTCTCCCCTCTCCCGGAGGGGCCCGCCTCCTCTCCTTTAAAAGGAGCAGGAGAGAATGTAGAATTGTCAACTGTAAAATGGGAAGGGGTCACTTTGACTCCTCCCTCAGAACTGCCGGCTTTCAAGCCGCTTTGTTTCACTTCCACATCTGGCACCTGGTCAGATGTTTCACTAATCGGCACCCTGTGGGAGGAGCCGTCTGAGTTTGAGATCCTGGCAGTCTTTTTTGTTCTGGCCATCATGCTCTGCATAGACACAGATACAGTCGGACTTTGTATAAAGGGCAAAGATGGGTCCAGAAAAGGGCAGGCGGCACTCCTAGTCCTAGATTCAGCCGTCCCCGGTGACCGGCTGATCACTAACCTAGGTCGTGTCGTGTGCTTCCGTGGTGCCATTTCAAAAAAGAATAAAGTAAAGAGAAAATTAAGAGTAAGAGAACCGACGGTTACCTGAACGAGTGACGATTGATGAAGTTCTGAAAATCCTTTGCAGTCGGCTTGTCAGAGCAGGCGGTAGGCAGAAAGGGTCCAAAATGTCAGAGCAAGTTCAGGGGTCCGAACGTTCTCTCACAAAGTTTTCAAGTGTGAAAATGACCGAAGTCAACACTCCTTTATATAGGCGAAGTGAGAAGGCGAAGGGTCACTTCCAGAATTCAAAATTTTGGCGGGAGAATCTCTCGGCCTCTCGCCGAGTGACACCTGTAGCAGGCCGTCGCCTGTTACAGGGCGATACCTGTCACAGGTAACACGTGACCAGTCACGTGCCACCTGTGAGGGGCAAATGATTAGGGGATTTTGCTCCCACCAATCGGAATGCGCCACGTGGGCCAATCAGGTCCTGCCAAGTGTCCCCCAGTTGGACATCTCACGGCTTGCCACGTGGCACACGCTTATTCGTCCACCCTGGACTTATTATGTCATGACACGTGGCATACTCCATGCCTAATGGAGAAGCCGGTCACCTAGGCCCAACTTCCGAGGAAGCCCAATCAGCCGAAGGTTAACCTAAACCTAGATTGGCACGTTTCCCGAGGTTATAAATACCTCCCTTAATCCTCATTAAGGGAGATTACGCGAACAACGCAGATTACACACATTAAACACTCTCACCTAGAGAGACCCAACCACTTTAATTTCCGCATTAATTACTCCTTAATCAAGTACTAACTTGACCGTCGGAGGCGGATCTCCAACCATCCGGAGCATCCGTTTGTTTTGCGATAAAGCTCTCCACTTTCTCTTGCATGGCCGTGATCCGGCCCCGAGGTACCGTGCAGTAGTAGGGGGTATTTTGCTCTCGGTGAGAGGCGGATGGCTCCGCCCAATCGTCCCCCTTCTCAACTGCGTGAGAAAGCCTCGCCTCTTGTAGGCGACTGTTTTTCTCTTCTGTGTCCAGAGAAGCATGGCCAGAAGAGCTAGACTCGGAATCGTCCTCTGACGAGTCCGAAGAGGACGACTTCTCCCCTCTCCCGGAGGGGCCCGCCTCCTCTCCTTTAAAAGGAGCAGGAGAGAATGTAGAATTGTCAACTGTAAAATGGGAAGGGGTCACTTTGACTCCTCCCTCAGAACTGCCGGCTTTCAAGCCGCTTTGTTTCACTTCCACATCTGGCGCCTGGTCAGATGTTTCACTAATCGGCACCCTGTGGGAGGAGCCGTCTGAGTTTGAGATCCTGGCAGTCTTTTTTGTTCTGGCCATCATGCTCTGCATAGACACAGATACAGTCGGACTTTGTATAAAGGGCAAAGATGGGTCCAGAAAAGGGCAGGCGGCACTCCTAGTCCTAGATTCAGCCGTCCCCGGTGACCGGCTGATCACTAACCTAGGTCGTGTCGTGTGCTTCCGTGGTGCCATTTCAAAAAAGAATAAAGTAAAGAGAAAATTAAGAGTAAGAGAACCGACGGTTACCTGAACGAGTGACGATTGATGAAGTTCTGAAAATCCTTTGCAGTCGGCTTGTCAGAGCAGGCGGTAGGCAGAAAGGGTCCAAAATGTCAGAGCAAGTTCAGGGGTCCGAACGTTCTCTCACAAAGTTTTCAAGTGTGAAAATGACCGAAGTCAACACTCCTTTATATAGGCGAAGTGAGAAGGCGAAGGGTCACTTCCAGAATTCAAAATTTTGGCGGGAGAATCTCTCGGCCTCTCGCCGAGTGACACCTGTAGCAGGCCGTCGCCTGTTACAGGGCGATACCTGTCACAGGTAACACGTGACCAGTCACGTGCCACCTGTGAGGGGCAAATGATTAGGGGATTTTGCTCCCACCAATCGGAATGCGCCACGTGGGCCAATCAGGTCCTGCCAAGTGTCCCCCAGTTGGACATCTCACGGCTTGCCACGTGGCACACGCTTATTCGTCCACCCTGGACTTATTATGTCATGACACGTGGCATACTCCATGCCTAATGGAGAAGCCGGTCACCTAGGCCCAACTTCCGAGGGAAGCCCAATCAGCCCAAGGTTAACCTAAACCTAGATTGGCACGTTTCCCGAGGTTATAAATACCTCCCTTAATCCTCATTAAGGGAGATTACGCGAACAACGCAGATTACACACATTAAACACTCTCACCTAGAGAGACCCAACCACTTTAATTTCCGCATTAATTACTCCTTAATCAAGTACTAACTTGACCGTCAGAGGCGGATCTCCAACCATCCGGAGCATCCGTTTGTTTTGCGATAAAGCTCTCCACTTTCTCTTGCATGGCCGTGATCCGGCCCCGAGGTACCGTGCAGTAGTAGGGGGTATTTTGCTCTCGGTGAGAGGCGGATGGCTCCGCCCAATCGTCCCCCTTCTCAACTGCGTGAGAAAGCCTCGCCTCTTGTAGGCGACTGTTTTTCTCTTCTGTGTCCAGAGAAGCATGGCCAGAAGAGCTAGACTCGGAATCGTCCTCTGACGAGTCCGAAGAGGACGACTTCTCCCCTCTCCCGGAGGGGCCCGCCTCCTCTCCTTTAAAAGGAGCAGGAGAGAATGTAGAATTGTCAACTGTAAAATGGGAAGGGGTCACTTTGACTCCTCCCTCAGAACTGCCGGCTTTCAAGCCGCTTTGTTTCACTTCCACATCTGGCGCCTGGTCAGATGTTTCACTAATCGGCACCCTGTGGGAGGAGCCGTCTGAGTTTGAGATCCTGGCAGTCTTTTTTGTTCTGGCCATCATGCTCTGCATAGACACAGATACAGTCGGACTTTGTATAAAGGGCAAAGAT
The DNA here is from genome assembly GCF_001683475.1 of Chenopodium quinoa. Lineage (NCBI taxonomy): Eukaryota > Viridiplantae > Streptophyta > Magnoliopsida > Caryophyllales > Amaranthaceae > Chenopodium > Chenopodium quinoa. The sequence goes on along the minus strand of NW_018743814.1, from coordinate 1,043,443 downwards.
GGGTCCAGAAAAGGGCAGGCGGCACTCCTAGTCCTAGATTCAGCCGTCCCCGGTGACCGGCTGATCACTAACCTAGGTCGTGTCGTGTGCTTCCGTGGTGCCATTTCAAAAAAGAATAAAGTAAAGAGAAAATTAAGAGTAAGAGAACCGACGGTTACCTGAACGAGTGACGATTGATGAAGTTCTGAAAATCCTTTGCAGTCGGCTTGTCAGAGCAGGCGGTAGGCAGAAAGGGTCCAAAATGTCAGAGCAAGTTCAGGGGTCCGAACGTTCTCTCACAAAGTTTTCAAGTGTGAAAATGACCGAAGTCAACACTCCTTTATATAGGCGAAGTGAGAAGGCGATGGGTCACTTCCAGAATTCAAAATTTTGGCGGGAGAATCTCTCGGCCTCTCGCCGAGTGACACCTGTAGCAGGCCGTCGCCTGTTACAGGGCGATACCTGTCACAGGTAACACGTGACCAGTCACGTGCCACCTGTGAGGGGCAAATGATTAGGGGATTTTGCTCCCACCAATCGGAATGCGCCACGTGGGCCAATCAGGTCCTGCCAAGTGTCCCCCAGTTGGACATCTCACGGCTTGCCACGTGGCACACGCTTATTCGTCCACCCTGGACTTATTATGTCATGACACGTGGCATACTCCATGCCTAATGGAGAAGCCGGTCACCTAGGCCCAACTTCCGAGGGAAGCCCAATCAGCCCAAGGTTAACCTAAACCTAGATTGGCACGTTTCCCGAGGTTATAAATACCTCCCTTAATCCTCATTAAGGGAGATTACGCGAACAACGCAGATCACACACATTAAACACTCTCACCTAGAGAGACCCAACCACTTTAATTTCCGCATTAATTACTCCTTAATCAAGTACTAACTTGACCGTCGGAGGCGGATCTCCAACCATCCGGAGCATCCGTTTGTTTTGCGATAAAGCTCTCCACTTTCTCTTGCATGGCCGTGATCCGACCCCGAGGTACCGTGCAGTAGTAGGGGTATTTTGCTCTCGGTGAGAGGCGGATGGCTCCGCCCAATCGTCCCCCTTCTCAACTGCGTGAGAAAGCCTCGCCTCTTGTAGGCGACTGTTTTTCTCTTCTGTGTCCAGAGAAGCATGGCCAGAAGAGCTAGACTCGGAATCGTCCTCTGACGAGTCCGAAGAGGACGACTTCTCCCCTCTCCCGGAGGGGCCCGCCTCCTCTCCTTTAAAAGGAGCAGGAGAGAATGTAGAATTGTCAACTGTAAAATGGGAAGGGGTCACTTTGACTCCTCCCTCAGAACTGCCGGCTTTCAAGCCGCTTTGTTTCACTTCCACATCTGGCGCCTGGTCAGATGTTTCACTAATCGGCACCCTATGGGAGGAGCCGTCTGAGTTTGAGATCCTGGCAGTCTTTTTTGTTCTGGCCATCATGCTCTGCATAGACACAGATACAGTCGGACTTTGTATAAAGGGCAAAGATGGGTCCAGAAAAGGGCAGGCGGCACTCCTAGTCCTAGATTCAGCCGTCCCCGGTGACCGGCTGATCACTAACCTAGGTCGTGTCGTGTGCTTCCGTGGTGCCATTTCAAAAAAGAATAAAGTAAAGAGAAAATTAAGAGTAAGAGAACCGACGGTTACCTGAACGAGTGACGATTGATGAAGTTCTGAAAATCCTTTGCAGTCGGCTTGTCAGAGCAGGCGGTAGGCAGAAAGGGTCCAAAATGTCAGAGCAAGTTCAGGGGTCCGAACGTTCTCTCACAAAGTTTTCAAGTGTGAAAATGACCGAAGTCAACACTCCTTTATATAGGCGAAGTGAGAAGGCGATGGGTCACTTCCAGAATTCAAAATTTTGGCGGGAGAATCTCTCGGCCTCTCGCCGAGTGACACCTGTAGCAGGCCGTCGCCTGTTACAGGGCGATACCTGTCACAGGTAACACGTGACCAGTCACGTGCCACCTGTGAGGGGCAAATGATTAGGGGATTTTGCTCCCACCAATCGGAATGCGCCACGTGGGCCAATCAGGTCCTGCCAAGTGTCCCCCAGTTGGACATCTCACGGCTTGCCACGTGGCACACGCTTATTCGTCCACCCTGGACTTATTATGTCATGACACGTGGCATACTCCATGCCTAATGGAGAAGCCGGTCACCTAGGCCCAACTTCCGAGGGAAGCCCAATCAGCCCAAGGTTAACCTAAACCTAGATTGGCACGTTTCCCGAGGTTATAAATACCTCCCTTAATCCTCATTAAGGGAGATTACGCGAACAACGCAGATTACACACATTAAACACTCTCACCTAGAGAGACCCAACCACTTTAATTTCCGCATTAATTACTCCTTAATCAAGTACTAACTTGACCGTCGGAGGCGGATCTCCAACCATCCGGAGCATCCGTTTGTTTTGTAGGTACAGGCGTCCGGTTCCAGTGTCGGAATTGTAACTCTCCCGCAGGACATCGAAAACCCCGAAACACTAACTAGTAGAATAAAACGAGAAATTCAGCATCCGAGCTAGGGCATTGTCGTCCCATGAAACCCATTTGTTGATATTGCTGATATGGACTAATGTTGGAGCCTAATGTCATATAATATGTTTGTTTGATTTGCTTTAATATGGACTCATAATTGCTTAATCAAGGGAACATATATATAGTCTAATTTCACCTCTTCACAAAATAAATACTACCTCCATTAAATATTATGTGAAACTTTGGGGTATAATTTGTGAGATATAAAATATTCCAAAATTGCACATAACATTTAACAGGGGTAGTATAAGGGTTATAGTGTACTACATTACCACCTTAATAGAAAAGATTTGGTCAAATTATGTTTGTATTAATCGATCTTAAAATCTTAATATTTCAAGCAAATGGGTTAATATAATTTTTTCACAACATTATTAATTAAAGCGGCTCTTTCACCAAATGTTACTGAGAACTGTAATAATTCACTTAATGTCATCAAGGTTTCAAAATTCACCTATTGCCACCGAGTTATTAAAAAATTCACCGAGTGCCATTAATAACTAACGGTCGTTAACTCCATTAGTCATTAATGTTTAAGCATGACACATGTCACGATATGATTGGTTCATTTTAATCATTTATTTAAATTAAAATAACATTTTTCCTGATTTTCGCGACGAAAATTGTTCGGGTAAAGTTTTAGGGGTTATTTTGACCTTTTATATATTTTAATTAAGCTCGGAATGGCAAAAAAATAATATAAATGCTCCGTTTTACATGTCGAATATATCTCGATTCACAAGTCATTTTTCTTAACAATGAAAATTGATCAGGTAAGGTTATGGAGGTTATTTTGACCCTTTCATGTATTCAAATTAAGCTCGAAATTGACAAAAAAGACGTAAATGTCTCATTTTATGTGTCAAGAAATATCTCGATTAGCATGTCCTTTTTTTAAACTATTGTAAATTGTCAAGGTAAGGTTTTGGCAGTCATTTGGGCTTTTTATGGTTCCAAAATAAGCTCAAAATTGCCAAAAAGATAATGTAAATGTCATGTTTTACGTGTTAAGAACGTAATTTTTTTACCGTAAAAAATGCAAAACAGGGCATCTACATTAATTTTTTTTGCAAAATATGAGCTTAAATTAGAACCTTAGAGGAAGAAAAATGACCCCTAAAACCTTAACCGACCAATTTAATGGTTAAAAAAAACTACACGCTAATCGAGATATTTCTTGACACATAAAACAGGGCATTTACGTTATTTTTTTGCCAATTCCGAGCTTAATTTGAACTCATAAAGAATTAAAGTAACTTCCAAAACCTTACACGATCAATTTTCTTAGTTAAAAAATAGACTCACTAATCGAGATATTTTTCGACATACAAACAGGGCAATTACGTTATTTTTTTGTCAATTGTTAGCTTAATTTAAAGGCATAAAGGGTTAAAATAAGGGCTTGTTCTGATTGACACTACTAAAAAAAACAGCTCGTTTTCGACGAAAAAAATTCCGTCGGAAACACCTTGAAATCAGTCGGAAACGGGCTGTCGGAAAAGGTTTCGTAGGAAAAAGGTCCCTTCCGGTGGAAAATTCCGTCGGAAACACTATTTCAACGGAATTTATTCGTCGGAAGAGATTTCCTGGCACCGAGAAAATCCGTCGTAAATCTTCGATGGACCCAATCTGTTGGAAATTTGCGAGGGAAATTCCGTCGGAAAATTAAAAAAAAAAGCCTCCCACCACCCCCACCGCCACACATACCACCAACTACCACCCTCCACCAGCTACCAACCCCCCTAACCCCCACCACCAGCCCCCTAACCCGTATCACAAGCCCCCACCACCACTCAAACCGCCAAAAACCCTACCCACCCAACCTTAACCCACACAAACGACCTAGATCTAGCATCACATAACCCAAAAAAAAAAAAAAACCCTTAAAAATTATTCAGAAAAACCTAGAAAATCGAAAACAATTAAACCCCCAAAAAATCGAACACATAACCCCCAAAAATTGAAAATAAAACCCTTAAAAATCATTCATAAAAGCCTAGAAAATCGAAAACAATTAAACCCCCAAAAAATCGAACTCATAACCCCCAAAAACCGTAAATAAAATTCTTAAAAATTGAAAATAAAACCTAAAAAAAGGAGAAAGCCACATAAATTTATCAATATTAACCTAGAAAAACAAAAAAAAAAATAATATACCTTTCCTTCCATCATGTAATTTGGGTTTACAAGGTCCAGTTTGTCCATGAAAACATTAGATCCAGTGTTTTCATGGACGAATTTGACCACAAAAACCATACTTCATTTGAATTTTTGGTCGTATTTAATGATAAGTGAGGATAAAAGGAAATGAGAGTAGAACAAAGGGAAGTGAGGGGAGGCTAAATTTAGAGAAGAGGAAATAGAACATGAAGAAGAAGAGGAGATAGAAGGAGAATGAAGATCAGAATGAAGAGGAGAGAGAAGAAGGGGAAAGAAAAGGAGAAAGGGGAAAGAGGAAAAAAAGAGGCGGACTGAATGTTTGAATTAAGGAACAAAGGGAACTTATCCCTTTTAAGGTTTTCTAAAAATAAAACATTAAATAAAATTGTTTCGATGGAAATTCCGTTGAAAATTTTCGACGGATTCTCATTCCTTTGGAAAATGTAATTTCTGACGGAAAAATTCATCGGAAAGTACATAATTTCCAACAGATTTATATTCCGTTGGAAATTTCTGACAGATTTGCGACCGAATCATTAAATCCGTCGGAAATTACCGACAGAATAAAATCCGTCAGAAAATATGATATTTCTGACGGATTTACATGTCCGTCTAAACCATTCCGTCGGAATTTGACCTGATTCTAGTAGTGTGACTGAACTGAGCTGATCTGAACTAAACTTATTAGAGCTGAACTCAAATGAACTAAACTAAATTTTTTTCAGAGAAGGAAATTAAGAACTAAACTGAACTAACTAAATTGAACTTATTGAAAATTAATTGAAAATAATCTGAAGAGAATAGGCCCTAACTCCTTGAACTTAATCCAAACAATTTTTTCCATGAAAATCGAGAATTTTTTTATTTTTATGAATTCAAATAAATACTCACGGCCTCCGTATTTTAATAAGTGTTATAATGTGACTAAATACACATGCCAAGACATGACGTTGACCATTGATTTATCACATTACATGTTCGTAAAATCATAGGAAATTTTATAATATGAATGTATACATTAAAACGAATCCAATGATGTATTATACAATAACATTTTATTTTTATAAATTAGTAAACTAATCTAGTAAAAACCATTATGTGAATAGTGAAAAAGTCAAATATAACACTTATTAAAACACAAAGAGATTAAATAAAATGAAGCAATCATATCATGACATGTGTAATGATTAAACCCTAATTAATAACGAAGTTAACGACTGTTAGTCATTAATGGCACTCAGTGAATTTTTGTAAAACTTGGTGGCATTTGCTGAATTTTGAAAACCTTGATGACATTTGATGAATTATTAAAGTGCTTAGTGACACTTAGTGAAATAGCTGTTAATTAAAGTGATCTCCAACACTTATATTAATTGGTTGGTGAGCTATGATTTAGGTTAAGGACTTAATTAAGGTAGTCAAGGCTTGAAAATGTTAATGCCTTAAAAGGATTTTATTAATCTTTTTACGACAAATAAAGTTGTCGAAAATTGACCCTAACCGAGAAACCGATCACTAACTGCAATGATCAAATCTCAACTTGTATCCAAACAATAAAGTGAAAGTGACTCAACCGAAAATCAATTTGACTAGACATATTATGACCTGTATACTTAAACTTATCCCAACTAAATATTACCTCCATATTATATTCTTTGCAAAGATTTGGCAACACTTTATGTCAAATCATTGCAAATAATATGAAATAGAGGTAGTATTAACGAAAACAAATTTAATCTGACCCAACAATCCGAATCCAAACTTGCACCCAACCTAATTAAAACCCGAGACCTAATAGTCCAACGCAACCTGGTACTGACTTGGTCCTAGTGATTCATAACCCAGGCCAATCTTTTATCATTTTTAACTCACCCAGCCATTCATTAGCCCGAATAACGTTATCTAGATGTTAACTGAACCTGTTTGCAACCCAATTAGAAACATGTTCAATAAAAGTAATTTTATTTCACCTACCTCTTGTTCGCAATTATTTTAAATTTAATTTCATAATGTATGCTTAATCAAATTTCATAAAGTATAATTGTATAAGTTCAACTTGAACAAACAAGTATTGGTTGACTTTATTGGTCTTGACCCAAAACTAAGAATGGCCCAACTTAAGATTATCTAACCAAATATACCTAAAACCAAACTTAGTAGACTACTAGCCATAAACTCGGGTTGAACAAGACTCTAAAGAGCCCAAACTAGAAATTGAAGTAACCAAAATTTTGACTCGGCTCAAATGGAACTCAACTTTAACCCAAAATAGTAAACGACATGACATAACATTTATCTTAATTGACCCAGCTCAAAATTCATTTCGATCTAGAGGATATATTCACTCGATATGACTAGGAAGCTAATTTGACATGATCCCATCAAGACATGAATACTCGAATTGATAGTAATATGATAGGTATTATTTTTATGATAATATTTGTCTCAGATTAGGATAGATTTAATGTATATTTTGTATCCTTATCTACTAGGTTTCCTAACGTGTTTAGGCATAGCATTGTAAACTCTATATAATGAATCAATTGTACACACTTCAGATTGAAGAGTTTTCCTGAAATCTAACATGGTATCATAGCTTAGGTCTTAGATCTCAATTTTTTATTTTTCCAACTCTTTGGTTTTTTGTTTTATTGGGACCTTGCCTTCATCACTTTCTGCAATCTTCCCCTATCCGTTCTCTGTTTCATGATTTCGGTTTCAATTTTTTTTATTTAATTTTCTGCTCACTACCGTATTGAGCTAGCTATGGCGAAGGATGATGAGTCCCCTCCTTCGCCACCATCACCTTCTAATGAGTTCCTTCCGGCATTCACTGTCACAAACATCAAGAACGCCATCCCCCTTATCTAGAATTTGAGAAACTCTAATATTCCAATTGCGTGGAGTTGTTTGAAAATCATATGGTTGCATACAATGTTTTACATCACATTTATCCCGAGGTATCTCGTCCTTCCAATGTCTCTGACGCTATGTTGGACCGATTGAATGCAATCGTGAAACAGTTGATATAAGACACCATATCCACCAATCTTCTTGAAACAATTCTTATTCGCAAGCCTACTACTAAACAAACATGGGATCGTCTCAAGGACATATTCCAAGATAACAAGAGCACGAGGGCGGTGTTTCTTGCAAATCAACGCAATTCAATCCACCTGGATTCATTCCTGAATGTGACTGCCTACTGCCAGCAATTAAAGAGTATTGCCGATCAACTCGCAAACGTCAATCAGCCAATCTCCGACAAGAAGTTGGTGCTGCGCATGGTTGTCGGCCTTCACAAGACTTACTTTGACACAATCGCAACAATGATTTCACAAACCGACCCTGTACCTACCTTCAACAATGCTCGTTCTTGCCTTATTCTTGAAGAATCACGCCGCAACAACGACACCAACAATCCCCCTACTGCCTTTGTTGCACACCAACAACAAACCACTGCGTCAGACTCAACACAACAACAATCTCCGAACGGTGGTGGTGAAGCTCGTGGTAGGGGCAGCGGCAAGGGAGGTCAAGGCAAAGGGAAGGGCCAAGGCCAAGGTCGAGGATCATAGAAGCAACAATAATCTTCATCTCAAGCCCTTCAACAACAACAATCTGGGCCGATTGGATAGCCATGGGCCCAACAAGGCAATTAGCCCCAACAACAATATGCTTGGCCTCAATGGGCAATCCCTCCAGCCCCTTTGCTACTACGGGCCAGTTTCAGCAGAGGCCTAATTCAAATCAGTAGGCCTACTTGTAGACACCCAAATGTGTCTCTCCAAAACCAAATCCAGTGATGAATACCTTTCATGTCATTTGATTATCAAACAAACCCAGTGTGAAAAGTCTAGTGATGAGGATGTTTTTATTAAAATATCTCTTCTTTCTTTTTTTTGAAAATATTTCTTTTCTTATCCTATTTATGAAAAACGAGCATTCCATTTTAGTTTGGTCTATGATATGGGTCCAATAATAGTGTTGTTGGATGGGGCTTGAAAAAACCTTTCCAACGATATGTTATAAGCCCAATTCCAATGAATAATGAGGAAGTGATGGCCAAAATACTAAAATGGGCCCAATCCGGATTTTACCTATAGCCCAATGATTATGTGAAGGGTCCAAAGGTTTAATCCTATTCCTAAACTAATTAGGATTAATTAGAAACTTCCATAAGTTTCTAAAAGTTGTTAATTATCCTTTTTGAAAAGATAAAATCAAAGAGTTTTAAATTGAATAAAACTTTCCTTTTTTTTTAATCCTAATTCTATTCGAATTTAAAGATGTTCAAAGACAGTCAGATATTTTTTTTGCCTCATAATATTTATCCAAACCTTATATAGTTGGATAGATCTTGAAATTATCTTTCCAATGATATATTATAATATTAATTTCGAGTTATAACGAAAAAGATATGAATGGAATACGAAAGTCTATCCAAAACTGACATCATTCCACTATTTCGGCTATATCTTTTTATCTACAAAGGATTTTAATATGATTCTAATTGGGCAGGAAATTAGACTTCAAGAGCTTTCCAACGACATATTATGACTTATTTGGACACCTGGATCAAAAGATATGATAAAAACATAATCCGCAAAAAAACTGTCTTAGCACCGCCTGACGACAAGTTCGCACCTGGCGCTGCAGTGCAGTGCCTGGCAATGCTCCTCGTCGACTGGCGACGAGCTCTGTCGTTGGCGGCATGATGAGTTTTATTCCGATTTGAATTCTAACTTTTTTCTATCAATTCCGAACTATTTTTCTTATAAATAGGGTCCTTGGAATTCCGTTTTCAAGAATCAATTCTCACCCAGAATTCTCTAATTCTTCTCTTCTCTCTCTTAAGCAATATAGCTTATTCTTTCTCCCTCTAGCTTTTCTAAACTAGCCTTTTACAAAACACCGTACCGCATTCACTAGATCTAGACACACCTATCCATGTTCGAAGTTGCCTTCGCCCTAGACGTGAAAGGTTGATAATTTCTAAGGGTTTGGTCCCAAAACTCTATTTCAATTATTTAATTTAATTTTTTTGATTTATTATTTCATTAAAGTTACTAACATGTGTATTTTGTTATTAGAAAGAGATACGAGGCATCGAAGTAAGTAATTTAATTGCTTTATTGATATTTTGATATAGAAATCATGCTTAGATTGTTATTTTGATTCCTAGTATCATGTTAGGATGTTTTATTGCTTCCTATTTTCATCTTTAGGGTAACAACTAAAATTTCTAATATCAAGTATGATTAAAAGGATGCTTCCTATTTCTTTCCTAATATCATGTTAGGACTAAAGCTTTGATCTTTATTGCTTAGTGACATGCTAGCGTTTGTTATTAATCTTGTTAGTATCATGCCTAGGATCTTGCTATTAATATTATGCTTTATTTTTTAACATGATTAATGTTATGATTTATGATATCAATTATGATTATTTTTCTTATGATTATGATGATTATTATTATGTTGCTTGTTGATATTTATTGTTATTTCTTGATCACACCTTTTTTACATGTTTAAAGGGAATTTGTATTTGTAATCACGCTTATTAAGATAATTAATAATCTTGTTTAGGTTAATATGATTATAATTCAAGTGATCGCCAATAATAGATTTATTAGTGCATTAATATTCAACCAACATAGATTAAACAGGTTTAGGGTTAACCTATTGATTGCATGTTAGTCAGAAAGCGCACATGAATACGAGTAGAATAAAGTAGAGGCCTATTATTAGGGCCAGTTCTTTCTCTTTTACATTGGTTCGTACCTTCATCCCCGAACACCAGTCATGGTTCCAGAGCTATTGGAGTTGATGATCTCATGGTTCGTTAAGGGGTGTAACCTTCACCCTGTGAACGGTTTACAAGTTCCTAAAACTTGTTGGCGACTCTTTTGCTCTTGTTTCCTTCACTTTGGACGCCACCATGCTTAAGTGTATGATCATAGTGGGGTTCAAGTTTGGGGTAATGCTTGAAATATTTCCTACACTACTACATTGGATCACCCATGTACGGTCCGCCTATGACCCCCACAAAGCTTGGTAGTGCTTATTCATCACCGGGATTATCTACACCGGACAACGGGTGGTATATGGATTCGGGAGAAACCTCCCATATGACTCATACTTCCGGTAATCTTCTTCCCTTGTTTAACTTAAGCACTAATAATCATATTTTAGTAGGAAATGGTCATCGCATTCCAATAACTGGTTATAGTAACACTAATTTTCCAAAAAAACTTGCCCTTAAACATGTCCTCCTCGCCCCTCAAATTATTAAAAACCTTATTTAAGTCCATAAATTTACCTCTGACAATTCGGTTTCAATTGAATTTGACCTTAATGGTTTTTCTGTGAAGGAACTACGGACGGGGAGGGTAATGATAGATGCAATAGTTTCGGAGATCTCTATCCCATCACCACCACCAACGATCCAAGCACTTGCCTTGCTACGTCCCTCACCACAGTCGCTCTAGGCATGATCGTCTAGGACACCCGGGAGCACCCTCTTTAAGCTTTCTTGGGAGTAATAATTGATTGATTGTAATAAGGATCTTGACTACAAATTTTGCAATTCTTGTCAATTAGGGAAACATGATAGACTTCCGTTTTATCATTCGAATAGTAATACTTATTGTGCTTTTGACATTGTTCATGCCCATTTGTGGACATCTCCTATTCGTAGTAGAAATGGTCACAAATATTATTTGGTTCTTTTAGATGATTTTACTCACTATGTTTGGGCAATTCCTTTACCTTCTAAATCTCAAGCCTACCAAAGTTTTCTTTACTTTAGAAAATACGTTCTAACTCAATTTGAGAGACCTATAAAATCTTTTCAAAGTAATCATGGCCGTGAATTCGACAATGAACTATTTAAAAAGTTTTGTCTAGATAATGGTATGGTTTTTAGATTCTCATGCCCTCACACTTCTTCCCAAAATGGTAAAGCCGAACGTATGATTCAGACTATAAACAATGTCAAGCGCACATTACTATTCCACGCCTCTCTACCACCCAACTTTTGGGCGCATGCTTTAGAGACCGCTACATATTTATTAAATATATTTCCAACCAAGTCCTTAAAGAACTTGACCCCGGCTCAAGCTCTATTTTGCACTAACCCATCTTATGATCACCTTCTGATATTTGGGTGTCTTTGTTTACCAAATTTGACCGCCACTAATCCTCACAAGCTAGCTCCTAAATCCACTCCTTGTGCTTTCTTAGGGTACCCCTTGAATCACCGTGGTTACAAGTGTCTTGATCTTTCGACCAATAAGGTCATCCTCTCTAGACATGTGGTGTTTGATGAGTCAACCTTCCCTTATTAAAATATGGCAAGCTTCAAGCTCTCGGACTAGGATTTCTTAGGCCATGATGATCAATCACCATTGCTCACTCACCCTTTCCTTCAAAATCAACTCACTTGCCAAAGTCCAAACCCCACATTTCAGCAGGCCTAACCTGACGAACCATCCCCAACTCCACAAATCAGCTTGCCGCAAGCTAGGCCGCACCTGGCAGACCCCTACCAGAGCCAAATCAGACCTTCCACACCTGGAAGACCTCTACGCAGCCCACCTACGGCACTTCCAGCCCAGTCGCAGGCAGCGTGCTATCCAATCTGCCATCCTCGCCTCCAAGCCAGCCGTGCCCACCTATTCACCGCCACCTTTGTGTGGCATTACCCCCATACAGCCCACTCGACCACCACCACCATCTCCTCGTATCACCTGTAGTCAACGGGGCATATTTAAGCTAAACCCAAAGTATTGTAACCTCACCATTCAAAACTCGGGTCCTCCTCACCTTAAATCCCCTCTTCCAAAATCATATAAACAAGCTTTAAATTACCAAAATTGTAATGCAGCAATGAATGATGAGTATAGTGCTTTAATTAAAACAGGGACATGGGAATTGGTGCCTAGGCTTGCGGGGGTGAATATTGTTAATTGTATGTGGTTATTTAAGCACAAATACAAGTCTAATGGGGTGACCTTGAAAGGAACAAAGCTGGTCTTGTATGTGATGGCAGGTCGCGGGAGATTGGTGTGGATTGTGATGAGAATTTTAGTCCGTAGTTAAACCGGCCACTATTCGTACTGTTCTTAGTTTAGCTTTGGCTAAAAAGTGGTCGATACATTAATTAGATATAAAAAATGCCTTTTTGCATGGTGATTTGCAGGAAACTATTTATATGCATCAACCTTCGGGTTTTGTTGATCGGAGGGCTCCCTCTCATGTTTGTCAGCTCTGCAAGGCTCTCTATGGTTTGAAACAAGCTCCCAAGGCTTAGTAAAACGTTTTGCAAATTTTGTCATCAAATTGGGTTTTGTCATTGCCAACAGTGACAACTCTCTTTTTACTTTTCCGGCAGGGTGATGATATGGCATATTTGCTCTTATATGTTGATGATATTATTTTACTACCTCATCTGGCAGGTTGCGTACAGGAATTATATCTCAGTTGCAAACCGAGTTCCCTATGACTGACTTGGGTCCTTTGAGTTATTTTTTAGGGATTACGATGACCCGTAATCCCTCTTATTTGCTACTTTCATAGGAAAAGTATGCATAGGAGATCTTAGAGCGTGCATGTATGGGCTTTGTAAGCCTGCAGCTACTCTAATTGAAACTAAGTCCAAACTTAGTAAAGATGCAGGAACACCTTTTCAGGATCCTACTTTGTATCGCAGTTTAGCAGGTGTTCTTCAGTACCTCACTTTCACAAGGCCAGATATTGCCTATGTGGTACAATAGTTGTGTTTTTTTCATGCATGATCTGCGGAAACCTCATTATGAGGCATTGCAACGCATTCAGCGTAATTTTCAGGGTACCATTGATCATGGTTTACATTTCTATCCTACCGCTTCTCATCGATTGATTACTTACACTGACGCTAACTGGAGAGGTTGTCTTGATACTCGGCATTCCACTTCGGGCTATTGTTGTTTCCTTGGGGACAACCTCGTGTCTTGGCCATCTAAGCGTCAACATACTTTGTCTAAGTTGAGTGCAGAAGCAAAATATCGAGGCGTCGCAAATGTTGTCTCTGAGGCTTGTTGGCTTCCTAATCTTTTACTTGAGTTACATTGTCCTATACGACAGGCTACTAGATTTTATTGTGATAATGTCAGTGCTATCTACCTTTTTGGCAACCTGGTACAACTTCAACGCACCAAACATGTGGAGATGGATATTCATTATGTTCGAGAAAATGTTGCTTTGGGGCAAGTACGGGTTCCACATGTTCCTTTTAGATATCAGTTTGTGGACATTTTCACTAAAGGCCTACCACAAGAATTATTTCTGGAATTTAGGTTCAGTCTTAGCGTACGACCTCCTCCCGCTAAAACTGCGGTGGTGTGATAGATATTATATTTATGATAACATTTTTCGCAGATTAGGATAGATTTAATATAATGTACATTTTGTATCCTTAACGTACTAGGTTTCCTAACGTGTTTAGGCCTATCATTGTAAACTCTATATAATGAATCAATGATATACGCTCCGGATTGAGGAGTTTTCCCAAAATCTAACATAATAGATGTGCAATAGAGATAATATTGTACCATTTACCCTTATAATACTCCTATATTAATGAAAATAATTTTATAAAGGAAACCAATCTCTAATGGTGAAAACTTTTAAAAATCTTATCAGCAATGTTAAATGAATCTATCCTAATTAATTAGTTTATGTTATGTTGGTATCTATTCAACCTTATCAAAGTTGGTAGATTTTTACAAGGAGACATTTTGTTCGATTGATAAATAAAAGAATCATTTTACCCATGCTAGGGTTAATTTAATATATCTTATCATAGCATAATTAGAAAAACTATGAATACAAAAATCTTAACCCAAGAAGCCACCACTTTGGAATTGGAGCTAAGTGAAACTTACCGTTACCATAACCATCATTGTTGACTTGGTAAAAAAAACTATAAGACACTGGAAAAAAGGGCGGAACTAGCTCTTCGGGAAGCAACACGGTGGGCCTTGGCTCGTCAACTCTGCTAAGGGTTCCCAAAGGTTCATCGATTTTGACTTTGATCACATACATACAAAACAAGAAGGCTCCATCTTTGATTTGTTTGTCATGTTACTAGTCACCTTATATAACATCAAAGTGATAATAACTAAACACGATAAAACCCAAAAATCAAAGTAAATAATGTAAAGAAAAACACAAAATCAAGCTTTTACCTGCATCATCATTTAAAAAATAATAATCCACGATGACCCAAGAATACAATTGTGGATTCGGAGCATTGGTAAAGATCCCATCCGGCACCGGTTCGAGCACAGCTCTTGCGTGAACTGTAGAAACTAAAGAGAGATGAGAGATAAATATTTCATTAATTGCATTCATTTCTCTACACTAATTCACGGTAATACAAGGCATTATATATAGCTAATGAAAATAACAACCTAAAGCTATATAAGGGAATGCATGATCACATGATCAACAAAATGCCTAACTACACTCCACTAATAGATACAACTATAATTGGGCATGAGCTGTGCCACAGGCCGTGCCGGCGTGCCAACCCACGGGCCGACAACCGTGCCGCCTGCCGTGCCCGTGCCGAATTTCAATTTTTTTGTTCACGGCACGACCCACGACCCACACATTTGGCTGTCGGGCCATGTCGGAGTCGTGCCAAGCCCATGCCGTCCGTGTGCTGGCACGGCCCGTGCCCATCTTTAGATACAACTCAACACTACTCATCATTAAATCCTAATTTCTAGCCACGTTTAAACCCTCTACTACAAACTATAGCTAATTTATTTGACTAAATTGAAGCAATACACCAACACACCCCCTTTCTTCAAAGAGCATGCATCTCATACATTGTACTACAACATAAAATACTTCAGTAGATAGTTCACTATGTAATGGAACCATGACCACCAGTCCAACACGCAATCACAACTTGAACACGACAATGAACTCACGACTTTAACTCGACACTTTAATCTCAATAAGACCGTAACCGCATACTAAACTTGACTTTAGAAGAGCTTGCAATCTTCCTCTTAAAATTTCATAACATCTTGCTGGACGTTTTAATTTGTGATGCACATCTCATCACCTACACATAATTTGTTGATGCACATTATCACCAACACGGTATTCTCGAAGCACTTCTCTCGGCACAACCAAACTTCGACATTTTTTTTTGATGCACTTCTCATCAACTTCTCGATCTTGTTGATGAACATTTTCACCAACTTACATTTAATGGAAAAAAATCTCTCCATTAACTCTCTTTGACATTGTCCTCAAATTGACCATGTCACCTTACATCATACCAAAGTCTTTGGAAACCGTCTCCGCGTTAACTGCGACTTCCACACTCGTAAAGATTATGCGATATTTACCTCAAAAAAAAATTTCGCCCTCTTTTTACTGGATTAAATACCTTTTCATGGGCTAAAAGGGAACCCAACAACACAACAAACGAACCATTACTTCCATGGTTAAACATAAACATGCTCACATAAAAAAATCACTCAATTTTTTTAATTGCTCACAAACAATGAAATCAAGCTGTGTTGTTTGTTTCCATACTCGATTTTTTTAATACTCTCTGTAGGGAATATTTCAAGCATTACCCCAAACTTGTACCCCACTGTGATCATACACTTAAGCATGGTGGCGTCCAAAGGGAAGGAAGCTAGAGAAAAAGAGTAGCCAACAAGTTTTAGGAACTTGTAAACCGTTAACAGGGTGAATGTTACACCCCTTAACGATCTAGGAGATCGTAAACTCCAATAGGTTTGGAACCATGACTGGTAGTTCGGGGATGAAGGTATAAATTCAATTTAAAAGAGAAAGAACATGCCCTAATAATAGGCCTCTACTTTATTCTTCTCGCATTCAGGTGCGCTTTCTGACTAACATGTAATCAATAGGATAACCCTAAACCTGTTTAATCTATGTTGGTTGAATATTAATGCACAAATAAAACTATTATTGGCGATCACTTGAATTATAATAAAATTAACTCTAAACAAGATTATTAATTATCTTATTAAGCGTGATTACAAATACCAAATTACCTTTAAACTGCATAAAAGGTGTTATCAAGAAATTACAATAAATATAATACATCAAGCAACATAATATTAACTAATTATATATAAGTTATCCGTCAATTTACAAATGGCATGAAATAATTCGAAAATTAACAAATTAAGTTAAACAATTCGTAAATTAACAAATTACGTGAAACAATTCGCTAATTAACAAATTACGTTAAATTATATAATTCGACACAACAATAAACATAATAATAATCATAATTATCATAATCATGTTAATGCAGTATATTAATAGCAAGATCCTAGGCATGATACTAACAAGATTAATAACAAACCCTAGCATGTCACTAAACAATAAAGATCAAATATATAGCCCTAACATGATACTATTAGAAAGACAATAAAAGGCATCATAGAAATCATAATTGACATTATATTCTTTACCCTAATTATTGTCACCCTAAACATCAAATTAAGAAAAGCATCATAACATGATACTAGGAATCAAAATAGAAACCTAAACATGATTTATATATCATAATATCAATAAAACAATTAAAGCACTTACTTGGATGCCTCCTATCTCATTCTAATAACAAAATACACACGTTAGTAACTTCAAGAAAAATATAAAATCAAACAATTAAATTAAATAATTGAAAGAGAAATTTGGAAAGTTTAGACTAGATTTGGAACCAAACCCTCATAATTCACACCTTTCACGTCTAGGGCGAAGGCAATTTCGAACTTGACTAGGTGTGTCTAGTGCTAATGTATGAGGAATTGTGTTTGAGAAAGCTAGAGAGAGAATAATCAAGAGAATCTTGTAAACTAGAGAGAATAAGAAAATTAATTGTTGTTGATGATGGAAAACAGAGGTTTTAGGAGGCTATTTATAGAGAAAATCAGTTGGATGGATAAAAAAACAAATCAAAATTTCGAAAAGAATAAAACACGATTGGCGCCAGACGCCAGGCATTAGCGCCAGACGTTAAGGCTAGATCCAAAAGCTAAGCATTAGCGCCAGCCGCTAATCTTGTCGTAAGGCACTAGAAACAGTTTCCACGCGTTTTCTTAATTTGATAATTTTTTGCAGTACAAAAGGGCAAAATCGTATTTTCCTTAAAAACACTTTTTTTTTCTGACAACTCTAAAAAGTCAACTAAAGTCAATTTTTCAATGCTAATTAAATTATGAATGAAAAGAACCTTCTAGAAGAATCTAGAAGACGATAATCAATTCTAATTGTATTAGGAATGATAAATCAATATTAGGCCCTCCTCTAGATCATTGGGCCGTATATAAAGATCAAACCGGGCCCAGTTTAGTAATTTGGCCATAACTTCCTCATTATTCATCGGAATTGGGCTTATAATATATCGTTAGAAAGATCTATTCGAACCCGACCCAAATACACCATTATTGGACCCTTGCCATGGACCAAACCAAACTGGATTGGCTGTTTTCAAAAATAGGTTTCCAAAACCAGAGAGAAAGAAAAGAAATAAAAACTATCCGCAACACTAGACCTTCCACACTTTCGCTTTATTCGATTATGATTCGACGCGAAAAGTACTCATCATTGGGTTTGGTTTTGGAGAGACACAAATGGGTGTTTACAGAAGCCCCCACTTTGACTGAGTTTGGAGAAACACAAGTTTCGAAAACAAAAGTCAAAGTAGCAATAGGGACAGAGAATGATTCAGAACGTTCTGCGATCCTAAACCATTCTTGTAACGCCGATACCTGCAAAACTAGTATTAGTTAAATAGATAAAAGAGTTAAGAAACGCGTATCTTGCTAGACTTATCGGGGAAAGGAAAAAAATTAAAAAAGAAATAGAAAAAAAGGTCATGAAATCTTGTCGTTGAAGCTCGCCTCTGTCTTGTGTTGTTTGCTCCGACATCATTCAGTCTTCTCGCTAGCTAGAGGCAATGGGATCTTATTTGCCTCTATGAGATCTTGAATGAGGTTTTGAAACCTGTAGCATTCATCAGTAGTATGACCGCGCCCTCGATGGTACTTGCAATAGGAGTTTGGATTCCATCTCGAAGATCGATTTTCTGGTGTTGGATCCTTGGTAGGGCCAATAGGTTTGATTAATCCTCGATCATAGAGACGATCGAAAGAAGCATTGTAGGTCATTCAAATGGGTGTGAACTCTCGCCTGGGTTTCCTTTTAGATCCTTGATTGTCCATGGCTAAGACACCATTATGGTCAAAGGTACTAACATTATTACTAGAGTGGGCGTTTTCGGAAGAAGAAGGATTGTCGTTCTTCTTTCCTTTCCAGCCACCGTGGTTACTATTGTTAGTAGCTTTTTGCTTTGCGAGGTCGTCTTCGATTTCGATTCCGATGTCAAAAACAGCCTTGAAAGTATTCAATTTGTGTTGATATTTTAAATGCTTCGAATACTTCTCTTGGAGATTCTTGATAAACATCCTCACAAACTCCTTTTCGGTGGGGACCTCAATCATCTTAGTGGAAGTTTCCCTCCATTTATAAAAGAAAGAAGTAAAGCCTTCATTCTCCTTTTGTCTTAGCATCTCAAGTTGTCTATGGTCGGTTTCAACTTGGATATTGCACTTGTACCTATCAATGAAAGCGTTTACTATCGATTCCCACGTAGAGGTTTTCTCTTTGTCAAGGGAGAAGAACCATTGTTGGCAAACGGTTTCGAGAGATAGTGGGAATAGAGAGGGAAAAACCTTCTTATCGATACTCTTAATACTCATTATAGTTTCAAAAGCTCTTAGATGGAAGTAAGGGTTTTCTGTTGCCTTGAATTTAGGGATGTCAGTGGCGTTGAACTTATGTGGAAGAAGTTCCTTGTACAGCGAGACCCCTTGTGAACTCATGCCCTGCAATTTATAATCGCTAGATAGCTTGCTTAGACTTTCTTGCATGAGGTTCATTTGTTGTTGCTTCACGGGATCACCGATCTTGAGTGTGAGTAGCTTTAGTGTCTCAGTCACGGTAACCAATTGGTTCCTAAGCTCATTGACTTCTTCTTGACTTGCCATTATCTTTTTAGCCTTCCTCTTTTGACTAATTGGTTTATCAAAAAGTGAGACTTGAACAAAGAGGTTGTCCTTGATTAATCGCCCTTCTCTCCTCGACCAAGTACTGTGGAAAAGGAAATTGGGGATATTTATTGTTAATTATTTGACTCAAACTTTATTCAACATACAATGGATGGAGGAAGTGAAGAAAGATTGGAATAGAATGTGAAAGAAGATTTAGATGGAGGGATATGAAGAATTAGGAATAGAATGTACCCCCAACTCAAATGATGGAAAAGACAAACTCGTGCATGAACCTAGGACATGGTCATGGTGACATATAAAAAGTGTGTGCTATGACTAGTGATTGTATGTGACATAATAAGACTTGTGTCATGACCATGTGGCTAGACTACGTGACTAGACTCAAGCAAAGACTAAATTAAGACCTCGCGTATATGCATTAAACTGGACAGACTGTGGTATTTTAGTCATAACTTTTGATCTCCGACTCTGATTGGGATGAAACCAACGCCAAATTAAAGAAAAAACTCGGGGCTACAGATCCATAGGTTTTACGACTCGTAAAACTTTCTAGAACTCCGGCTATGACCAAAATAAGTTGACGCTTGTGCAGTATACGGGAATAAAAATCCGGGTTGACTTAAAGGGACTATGACTCGATTTTAAGTTTATTTTTTTTAGCTCAAATTAATTAATTAATTAATTAATTAAACAAAGTCCTTTAGTCATCAATTAGTTTATTAAGACTTATTTACAAACACAAGTCAAACCAAACAATTAATTTAGTCACATAATAAGTATGCACAAGTAGGAGATGCACAAGTAGTCAAGTAGTCACAACATGATGCAATGAGTTTGCAACCTAACCATGGCTCTAGTTCTCTAAAGTTCGGGATATGGTGTAGTCAATAGAGGGTCCATGTTTAATTGTCCGGATGCACCGCGCGGAAGCCTAACTGTGAAGGGTTGGCGCGAGTGGATGGGATACCGCGAGTTTTAGAAAAAACTCGCTTCCATGGTTTGGTGAATTCGACATCTCGGATGTACCCTTTGTTGCACGGAGCGTTCAATCGGGTAGATGGAGCATGAATTCCCAGAGGGTTATGTCCATACGTAGAACACATATGGGTTTCAGAAAAGTGACAAAAAATTCAATCAGGAAGTAGGATCGAGCAAACAATACGAAAAATCGGTCGAAATTAGAACGCATATTTCTGGCTCGGTATTGGGGGAAATTGGCGCCAGCAATCAGAGACTGGCGCCAGCTTTTAGCTGTAGCGCCTGGAGCCAATGCTGGCGTCTAGCGCTATGGTTAAAATGCTGGCACCAATGCTCTGGCCCCTGATGCTACTTCCCACCAGCCTCAGTAGCTTTCTGCGCTCGATAAAATTTTCCAATTTCGCGCGGTGTTATTTCGGTCCTAGTTGTGAA
Source organism: Chenopodium quinoa (assembly GCF_001683475.1). Taxonomy (NCBI): domain Eukaryota; kingdom Viridiplantae; phylum Streptophyta; class Magnoliopsida; order Caryophyllales; family Amaranthaceae; genus Chenopodium; species Chenopodium quinoa. The sequence continues at coordinate 1,022,248 of NW_018743814.1, read as the reverse complement.
AGATATTTCTCAAATTTCCTACGTGTAAAATCCTATGTTTTTAACTCATTACGGATGGTCTTTCCAATGAGATATTTTTTATGCATAGGACAATAATGTTAATCAAAATTACGCACATGAAATACTTAGAACGTTTCGAGTCTCATCCACTCATTCTAAATCATTGCCGAAACAAATTCAGGAATTAAAATAGAAATCCTCCACAGTGAAGTCGCCAAAAACTGTGGGGAATATTTCAAGCATTAAACCCCTGGATTGAACCCCACTGTGATCATACACTAAAGTACGGTGGCGTCCAAAAGGGAAGAAGATAGAGCAAAAGAGTCGCCAACAAGTTTTAGGAACTTGTAAACCGTTCATAGGATGAAGGTTACACCCCTTAACGATCCAAGAGATCGTCAACTCCATAAGGTCTAGAACCAAATAAGGGTTCGGGGATGAAGGTACAAATCCAACCTAAAAGAGATTACACCTGCCCTAATAATAGGCCTCTACTTTATTCTGATCGTATTCATGTGCGCTTTTTAATTAACATGCAATCAATAGGATTAACCCTAAACCTGTTTATTTATGTTGGTTGAATTTAATGCAAAATAAACTATTATTGGCGATCACTTGAATTATAATCATATTAACCCTAACAAGATTATTAATTATCTTATTAAGCGTGATTACAAGTACCAATTCCCTTTAAACATGCATAAAAGGTGTGATCAAGCAATAAATAAATAAGCATCATAATAAATAATCAATCATTAGAATAAACATGAATAATAATAATCATCATTAAAATAATAATAGTAATAATATTCATAATCATCATAAATTATAACAGTTATAATCATAATCATGTTCATGTTAATTTTAAAGCATAATAATAATTGCAAGATCCTCGACATGATACTAACAAGATTAATAACAAACCCTAGCATGTCACTAAGCATTAAAAATCAAATCTTCAGCCCTAAAATGATACTAACAATCATAAATATTAGGAAGAGAATAAAAGGCATCATAGCAATCATATTTAATATTAAAAATACCCTAGACATGATACTAGGAATATCATAACAATAATTTAAACATGATTTCTACATCATAACATCAATTAACCATTAAAGCACTTACTTTGATGCCTCGTACCTCTTTCTAATAACAAAATACACACGTTAGTAACTTCAAGGAAAATAATAATCAATACAATTAAATTAAATAATTGAAAGAGAGATTTGGGACCAAACCCTCAAAAATTAAACCTTTTACGTCTAGGGCAAAGGCAACTTCGAATATGGCTAGGTGTTTCTAGATCTTGCGAATACGGAATTTTGTATGTGAAAACAAAGTTTAGAGAAGAGAAAGAATTGATGAATGATTAAGAGAATGAAAGGATTAATTGAATGAAAACTGATTGTAGGTGAATGCTAATTAAAACTGATTGTTAATGATAACTGGTGAATGAAAACGGAGTTTTTAATACGTTATTTATAGAGAAAATCAGCCAAAAAGATAAAATTAACAAAACAGAGTCTGACGCACAAAAAACAGAGCTGGCGCAAACGCTGGCTAACTATCGCCAGGCACCAACACTAGCGCCAGGCGCCAATTGCTAGCGCCAGGCGCCAGGCTTGGTTCCAGGCGTCAATGTCTGGAGTCAGGCGCCAAGCCTGTTTTTAACGCGTTTTCGAAAATCAGATAAGTTTGCCGTACTGGAGGATAAAATCATATAATTTCCTCGAAAATGCTATTTGATTTTAATTAAAACTCTGAAAAGTCAACAAAAGTCAATTTATCAATGCTAATTGAATTAGGAATGAAAAGAACCTTCTAGAAGAATCTAGAAGACAAAAACCATTCCTGATTGCATTAGGAATGATAAATCATATTAGGCCCTCCTTTAGATCATTGGGCCGCATATAAGGCTCAAACCGGGCCCAGTTTAGTAAATTGGCCATAACTTCCTCAATATTCATCGGAATTGGGCTTATAATATATCGTTGGAAAGCTCTTGTCAAGCCCCATCCAACTACACTACTATTGGACACATATTATGGACCAACCAAACTGGATTAACTGTTTTCATAAAATAAGTTTTCAAAAACAGAGAGAAGAGAAAAGAAATTAAAACTATCCGTAACACTAGACTTTCCACACTTTCACTACATTCGATTATGATTCGACGTGAAATGTACTCATCACCGAGTTTGGTTTTGGGGAGACACAAATGGGTGTCTACACTGTCGAAGACTGCCATCTCGTGCTATCTTCTCAAATCTTTGGTGACAACCTCCACAATCTTAGCGAATGCTGTCGAAAATAACTTTACTTGAAGTCATCCTCAGTTTTTGCGATAATATTCCAAAGAAAATCACCGAAGACCAACGCTTGTCGATCTTTAAAGCTCGCTTGAAGTTTGCTTTAGCCAGTGCATCGGCGCTTCTGCTGCTTGCAAACTAGTATGTCGGTGCTTTAATTATGAACATGTATGTCGGTGCTTCTATTGTTTATGAACCATTATATTGGTGCCTTTGCGATGAGCCAATGTTTAGGAGCTTTAAGCTAAGTGAGACAATCTTTCGTCAAGTCGATCACTTATTTGCGATTGTAATCAAGTCGACTACTCAATCATGTCAAATTGCTTATAGGGGCTAACTAGCGTACCAAGGAACCCGAAATTTCTATACGAGGTCTGCATAATCTAATATGGGGGCCACGCATTGTGTTGCCACTTCAGCGCTCGCTAGAACTATCTAGCGTCGCGCTTTTCTTCTGTCGCCAGGCGATGAATGTTGTCTCCAGGCGACAACCTTGTTGTCTGGTGTTGGATTTGGGTCTTCCCTATTTTGCCCTTGCTGCTGCTGTTCGTTGCTCAGTTTTGCTTTGAACTTTGAACTTGGTCGTTTCCTTTCAATCAAATCCGCTCAAATATTTTGTAAATTAAAGCTCTTCATCTCTAATTTACTGATCCATGTAACTCCTCTTATCTTTAGTGTAATCTCCTATGTCATATTCGCGGTTTTTTCAAAAAAAATCCGGGAATGTCCTCGCTTGCAGGGATGCACCTGCATTTATATCTTTGACTATAGGATTTTGCTAATCTCTTTAATTATCTTAGGGTTCACCTAAGGCTTAGTGTTTCTTGACTCATTGACTCGACACGACTTAAGGTATAAACTTGACTCAATGATGACTCACTTCGTGTGACTCGTTTGTGCATAATGTTGAATTAATGTGTACGTGGCTCGTGTGTGTATTGTAATGTGATCGTGCGACTCGAAAATGCAAAAAAGAAAAAATTTTCCGTCATTTTTTTGGAGGGTACCGACTTTCTCCCAAAAAAGGAACACACTAAAAAGAATTAAAGTTTTTGAAGGTGCATGTTGAATGAGCTTAGTAAAATGTCATTTGATACCATCTCTCAAGGTGCAAGGATTAATTCGTCCTAAGCTATCTCAATTGACTCCATGATAATGAAAGTATTTGGGTAACTTAGGCACGGAGGCTAAGCACTTCATACTTTGTGATGCAATGATGATTATGATTGATATGACAAGGCATGCTTTAACGTTGTGTTAAGATTTCATGACAAAGGGTTCCTAAGGGAAAGACTATTTGGTAATGTATCTGTGCAGTGTGTGATAGTGATAATAAAGTTAGGTCGCAAAGGGCTAAGTGTGTGGAAAGATATTATTTTAATAAGAGTCAAATGATGGTGACTCTTTAGGCTAGGTAAGTTAATGATGTAGGGATCAAGCCCCCAAGTCTAGCTCTAAATGAAAAGGGATGAGCATAGGAGATCCCTTGATATGATTATGATGTGAGTGCGTGAATGTGAATATGAATGCATTTTTATTATGGCCGCACCTCGATGTGAGGTTGCCTACGTATCCGTTAGGAATCAGGCCAAACGTAGCTTTAGTTGAACCTCGCACAAGTGTGTGTATAGTATACCTCAAAAGGTCTTTTTTAAGGGTTGTAACGTGGTTAGGCTAAAGGTTTGAAGAAGAAGGGGATAAAGGATCAAGACCCTTGATAAGCCCCCAAGGTGTGCAACTTTGCTTTTGAATCTCTGTATTATTATGCTTGAGGCTTTTAACTCTTTTTTTAGCTCAATCCCAATCACGCGGTCTATCACTCACTTGGCATTCATGTTTCTCAGGGACGGTACCGAGCACTCGATAAGAGACGCAATCTGAGATGTGTTCATATCAAAGACATGTTCATGTCAAAGACATTGGAACACTTGCCCTCTGTTACACTTTATTTATTTTTGTGCTTATTTTTTGCTATTTTAATTTTGCTACACTCAAGCTTTTGTTCTTTGAAAAATTGCATAAGTTACACACCATCCCATCCCAAGATTAGGTGGATGTGGGTTGAAGAAAGAAAGGTCTATCGTTAGACGAGGCTCAAAACGAGGCTCAAAGTGGTTTATAAAAAAAAAGATTGTATATTTGAAAGGTGAAAGGTGATATGAAGTGGTTACAAGGGGTGCCTCAAATCATTGGTATACCTTGTGCTTAGTTTGACATGAACTCGTTTTTTTTTTTTTTTTTTTTTTTTTTTTTTTTTTTTTTTGTGCAATGCAATGATCATATGTAAGGAAATAAATGCTCATTTTATTAAAAGGGAAAAAGAAAGAGTCTACAAAATTAATCTATGGGAAAATAAAGGTGCCTATTCTAGACTTATTGGGGAAAGGGTAAATAAGAGAAGAAATAAAAAAAGGTCACGAAATCTTGTCGTTGAAGTTCGCCTCTTATCTTGTGTCGTTTCCTTTATCATCACTCGCTCTTCTTGTTAGCTGGAGGCATGGGAAGCTTGTTATTATCGATCAAATGTTGGATAGCCTCCTTTAGCTTCCAACAGCTCTCAGTAGCATAACCCCTACCTTGATGGTACTTGCAGTGTTCATCTGGATTCCAACTAGGCAATCTCTTTTCAGGTGCAGGATCTTGAATAGGTCCAATGGGAGTAATGAATCCCTTGGCATGGAGTCGATCGAAGGCAATATCGTAGATCATCCCAATGGGGATGAAGTCTTTCCTTAGTTTCTTCTTAGATCCTTGGTTATCCATGGCTAAAACTTCACTGAGATCAAAGGTAATAACATTGTTACTAGAGTGGGCGTTTTTGGAAGAAGAAGGATTGTCGTTCTTCTTTCCTTTCCAGCCACTATTGTTGCTATTGTTAGTAGCTTTTTGCTTTGCGAGGTCATCTTCGATCTTGATACCTATATCATAGACTGCTTTGAAAGTATTCAATTTGTGTTGATATTTTAAGTGCTTTGTATTAGCATCTCAAGTTGTCTATAATTGGTTTTGACTTGAATATTGCATTTATACCTATCAATGAAAGCGCTAACTATCGATTCCCAGGTAGAGGTTTTCTCTTTGTCAAGGGAGAAGAACCATTGTTGGAAAATGGTTTCAAGAGATAAGGAAAACAAGGAATGAAAGACTTTCTTATCAATCCCCTTAATGTTCATTATAGTTTCAAAGGCTCTTAAGTGAAGATAAGGATTATCTGTTGCCTTGAATTTAGGGATGTCAGTGGCATTGAACTTCTGCGGAAGAAGCTCCTTGTCAGCGAGACCCCTTGTGAAATAATGCCTTGGAATTTGTAGTCACTAGATAGCTTGCTCAAGCTCTCTTGCATGAGGTCCATCTGTTGTTGCTTCACAAGGTCATTGATTTTGAGGGTTAAAGCCTTCAACGCCTCAGTCATGTCATTCAATTGATTCCTAAGTTCGTTGACTTCTTGCTGAGTTGCCATTATCTTTTTAGCTTTCCTTTTCCAACTCACTAGTTTATCACAAAGTTGAACTTGAACAAATATGTTGTCCTTGATTAATCGCCCTTCTCTCCTTGACCAAGTACTGTGGAAAGGGAAAGTAGGGATATTTATTGTTAATTATTTGACTCAAACTCTATTCAACATGCAATGGATAGAAGAAGATAGGAAGAAATGAATATTGTGATATGGAGGAATCATGTAGGAAATGAAAGATGGTATACATGAAGAGATATGAAAAATTAGGAGTAGAATGTACCCCCAACTCAAATGACGGAAAAAACCGACTCATGCATGGACCTAAGACATGGTCATGGTGACATATACTCAAAGTGTGTGCTAAGACTAGTTACTAGTGAGTGTAGGTGACATGTTAAGACTCTTGTGTAAGACCATGTGGCTAGACTACGTGACTAGACTCAATTAAGGACTTAACAACGTATTATGATTAACAAAACAATCGAACTTATTAGCAAAATGTTTAATTAGACACAAAGTGATGACTCGAGCAACATACCGAACTGTCGTCAAAACAACAGGACTGGCGTCGCACTTTGCAGTGTAGCGCCAGACGACGGAGCTGTCCCCAGGCGCTGCACTCCACAATGTGGAGCTGTGGTCCAAATCTCGACGCCATTTCTGGAACGTTGATCTAGGACTACTTTCGGTATTATTACTCTACAGGGTATTCCTAAAGTCGTACTAAGTAAATTCTGATTAAATTAATAGATTTAATTACTCAAATTAATTAATTAGTTAATTAAGAAAAGTCCTTTTAGCCATTAAGTAGTTTATTGAGTCTTAAACACAAGTCAAACAAATGGTTAGGAAAAACACATAGAGTATGCTCAAGCAAAGAATGCACAAGTAGTCAAGTAGTCACAATATGATGCAATGAGTTTGCAACCTAACCATGGTTCTAGTTCTCTAAAGTTCGGGATATGGGCTAGTCAAAGAGGGTCCATGGTTAATTGTTCAGATGCACTGCGCGGAAGCCTTACCTTTGAAGGGTTGGCGCGAGTGGATGGGACACCGCGATTAAAAAAAACTCGCTTCCATGGTTTGGTGAATTCAACATTCTCGTATGTGCCCTTTGTTGCACAACGCGTTCAATCAGGTAGATGGAGCATGAATTCCCAGGGGGTTATGTCCAAATGTAGAACACATATGTATTTCAGAAAAGTGAGAAAAACTCAATCAAGAAGTAGGATCGAGCAAACAGTGCTAAAAACTGGTCAAAATTAGAACGCATATTTCTGGCTCGGTATTGGAAGAACTTGGCGCCAGCGAGCAGAGGCCGGCGTCGCAATTTGGCTTTGGCGCCTGGCGCTAGAGTCAAATACTTGGCGCTAGACTCTATTTTCTGACGCTATTTCCTACATGCCTCAGCAGCTTTCTGTGCTCGATAAAATTTTCCAGTTTTGCGCAGCATTATTTCGATCCTAGTTGTGAAAGATATTCCTCAAATTTCCTACGTGTAAAAATCCTATGTTTTAAATCATTATGGATAGTCTTCCCAATGAGATCTTTTTTATGCATATGACAATAATGTTAATCAAAATTACGCACATGAAATACTTAGAACTTTTCGAGTCTCATCCACTCATTCTAAATCATTGCCAAAATAAATTTTAGGAATTGAAATAGAAATCCTCCCTAGTGGAGTCGCCAAAAACTGTAGGGAATATTTCAAGCATTACCCCAAACTTGAAATCCACTATGACCATACACACTTAAGCATGGTGGCGTCGAAAGTGAAGGAAGCTAGAGCAAAAGAGTAGCCAACAAGTTTTTGGAACTTGTAAACCGTTCACAGGGTGAAGGTTACACCCCTTAATGATCCAGGAGATCGTTAACTCCAATAGGTCAGGAACCATGACTGGTGGTTCGGGGATGAAGGTACAAATTCAATCTAAAAGAGAAATAACCTGCCCTAATAATAGGCCTCTACTTTATTCTTCTGGTATTCATGTGCGCTTTCTAACTAACATGCAATCAATATGATAACCCTTAACCTGCTTAATCTATGTTGGTTGAATATTAATGCACAAATAAAACTATTATTGGTGATCACTTTATTTATAATCAAATTAACGTTAAACAAGATTTTTAATTATCTTGTTAAGCGTGATTACAAGTACCAAATTTCCTTTAAACATGCATAAAAGGTGTGATAAAGCAATAACAATAAATATAATATATCAAGCAACATAATAATAACAAATTGTTTATAAGTTATCCGTCAATTAACAAATAGCATGAAATAATTCGTAAATTTACAAATTACGTTAAACAATTCGTAAATTAACAAATTACGTGAAACAATTCGCTAATTAAAAATTACGTTTAATTCTATAATTCGACACAACAATAATCATAATCATAATTATCATAATCATGTTAAAGCATAATATTAATAGCAAAATCCTAGGCATGATACTAACAAGATTAATAACAAAACCTAGCATGTCATTAAACAATAAAGATCATATATATAGCCCTAATATAATACTATTAGGAAAGACAATAAAAGGCATCATAGAAATCATAATTGACATTATATTCTTTACCCTAAACATGATATTAGGAACTTATTGTTATCACCCTAAACATCAAATTAAGAAAAGCATCATAACATGATACTAGGAATCAAAATAGAAACCTAAACATGATTTCTATATCATAATATCAATAAAAACAATTAAAACACTTACTTGGAATAACAAAATACACACGTTAGTAACTTCAAGGAAAATATAAAATCAAACAATTAAATTAAATAGTTGAAAGAAAGATTTGGAAAGTTTAGACTAGATTTGGGACCAAACCCTCATAAATCAAACCTTTCACATCTAGGGCGAAGGCAACTTCGAACTTGGCTAGGTGTGTCTAATGCTAATGTATGAGGAATTGTGTTTGAGAAAGCTAGAGAGAGAATAATCAAGAGAATCTTGAAAACTAAAGAGAATAAGAAAATTAATTGTTGTTGATGATCGAAAACTGAGTTTTTAGGAGGCTATTTATAGAGAAAATCAGCCGCATGGATAAAAAAAAAACATCAGAGTTTCGAAAAGAATAAAACACGATTGGCGCCAGTCGCCAGGAATTAGCGCCAGACGCCAGACATTAGCGCCAGGCGCTAATCATGTCGTCAGGCGCTAGAAACTGTTTCCACGCTTGTTCTTCATTTGATAAATTTAGCCGTGCAGAAGGGCAAAATCGTATTTTCCTTAAAAACACTTCTTTTATTCTGATTAAAACTCTAAAAAGTCAACTAAAGTCAATTTATCAATGTTAATTAAATTAGGACTGAAAAGAACCTTCTAGAAGAATCTAGAAGACTATAATCAATTCTAATTGCATTAGGAATGATAAATCAATATTAGGCCCTCCTCTAAATCATTGGGCCGCATATAAAGATCAAACCGGGCCCAGTTTAGTAATTTGGCCATAACTTCCTCATTATTCATCAGAATTGGGCTTATAATATATCGTTGGAAAGCTCTTTTCGAACCCAACCCAACAACACATTATTGGACCCTTGCCATGGACCAAGCAAAATTGGATTGGCTGTTTTCTAAAAATAGGTTTTCAAAGACAGAGAGAAAGAAAAGAAATAAAAACTATCCGTAACACTAGACCTTCCACACTTTCACTTTATTCGATTATGATTCAACGCGAAAGGTGCTGATCACTGGGTTTGGTTTTGGGGAGACACAAATGGGTGTCTACACTCTCTTTCTCTAGGTCCCTCTCTATCTATCTCTCTCTTTCTCTCTATCTCTCTCTCTCTCTCTCTCTCTCTTTCTCTTTCTCTCTCTTTCTCTTTCTTTCTCTCTCTCTCTCTCTTTATCTCTCTATCTCTCTCTCTCTCTCTCTCTCTCTCTCTCTCTCTCTCTCTATCTCTCTCTCTCTCTCTCTCTCTCTCTCTGTCTCTCTCTCTCTCTTTCTCTTTCTCTCTCTTTCTCTTTCTCTCTCTCTCTCTCTCTCTCTCTTTATCTCTCTCTCTCTCTCTCTCTCTCTCTTTCTCTCTCTCTATATATATATATGTCTTTTTCATCTCTTTTCTCGGATCTAACCTGACGCTCTTGATACCATGTAGAAATTAAAGAGAGAGATAAGAGATAAATATTTCATTAATTGCATTCATTTCACTACACTAATTCACGGTAATACAAGGGATTATATATAGCCAATGAAAATAACAACATAAAGCTATACAAGGGGAAGCATAATCACATGATCAACAAAATGCCTAATTATACTCCACTAACGGATACAACTCAACATTACTCATCATTAACTCCTAATTTACTATAACTAATTTATTTAACTAATTTGAAGCAATACACCAACATGAACACCATATTGAAGTTGTGAAATGTTTCTTGAGGCATTTGCCAAAGCTAAGAGACTAGAGAACAAAGACAGTGGAGTACTGTTTCAAAAATCAAAGAAAAGGTCCATTTAAGTAAGGAAGAACTGATAAAACTCTAAAATCCCTATCAAGGTGATCACCAGAACTCTCCGATTCGTTCACCATGTTTTCTCTCTCCCAAATTGGATGATCGGATTAGGATTGAGAAAAGGTCAGCTTTGACGCGCAGATACAAATATTTATGAGTTAGATTTTATGGTTTACAGGGATTAGGTGAGAGCTAGTCATACAAAACTTGTAATTACTGCAAGAAAAGGGGTCATGTGGAGGAAAAGTGCTTCGAATTACATAGTCAACCTCCCCCGAGAGATGGAAGCCAAGGGGGAAATATGCGGCTGGTTGTGGTCAAGGCTCGGTGAGAGCTAATGCGGTTTCGGGTTCTAATGCTTCAACTGATAGCTCCTCTTCTCATGGGCAAGTATTCTCAAGCGAACAATGGAAGGTTATTACGGGTTTGTTTGAAAATTCCAATGTGCCTGAAAATGGCTTGAATGGTAAGTTTGTTGTTTCTTCTTTGATTATAGACATTGGAGCAACTCATCATGTTACCGATGAAAAATCTTGCTTGTTTGATACTCGAAATTTTGAATGTCTTGTTGGTTTGCCTAATGGTATAGTGTTGTGGCTTCCTTGATTGGTTATGTTCATTTGACGAACAAAATTACTCTCACAGGGGTTCTCTATGTTCCTTTGTAATTTAATTTCTGTGTCCCAACTTACTGACGAGCTTAATTGCTTTGTCCAATTTAATTCTTATATGTGTACTATACAGGACCAACGAAGGAGCTGATTGGAACGGGAGCTAGGAGAGACGGATTATATATTTTTATCAATTTGGATTCGGTGCATCATGTTGGCATTGGTGAAGCGACCTCAAATTTGGAGTTGTGGCATCTTCGAATAGGTCATCCTTCCGAGAAAGTAGTTAAGTTGCTTCCTCATGTTAGTAGTAATAAAGATTGTTTACATAAGGGATCCGAAGTATGTATGCGTGCTAAACATCCTATAGACAAATTTCCTTTAAGTGATAGTAGGGCTTCTAGAATTTTTGGGAAAATTTGTTGTGATTTGTGGGGTCCATATCGACATGTTTCGTTGTGTGGAGCTCGTTATTTTTTTTACTATTGTTGATGATTATTCGAGAGCAATTTGGATTTATTTATTTGTTGACAAAACTAAAGTTTTTAGAATGTTTTTGGCCTTTTTTGCAATGGTTGATAGACAATTTTCACAAAACATAAAACTTGTGCAAAGTGATAATAAGTTTAATTGCTTGCATGATTATTTTGTTGCTTCGGGTACCATTTTCCAAACCTCATGTGTCGGAAATCCACAAAAAAATGGGAGGGTTGAACGCAAACACAAACACATTCTTAATGTTGGGAGAACTTTGAGATTTAAGGCTAATTTACCGATTTATTTTTAGGGTGAGTGTGTTCTTGCTGCTGCTCATCTTATTAACTATACACACACACATTTACTCCAAAATAAAACCCCCTTCGAAATTCTTTTCAATAAATCCGCTTCTTTTGATGCAATTCTCACTTTCGGATGTTTATGTTTTTCCCAAATTAGAAAACAAATGGTTATAAATTTGCAAGTTGGAGTAGGAAATGTGTTTATTTGGAGTATCCTTTTAAGAAGAAAGGATGGAAAGTGTATGACCTCGAGTCGAAAGTTTTCTTTGTCTCTCGTGAAGTGAATTTGTTGAGGAGGTGTGCAAGGAGGGTGTTCCCATCATAGGGGATCCTTCCTTAGATGCCCATGGCCCTTTAAAATCCTAGGACTTTACAGTTGTTATGGGTGTATTAGGATTTAAATTCCTGACTGTTTGGGGGACCTTGAATTAGAATTGATTCTATCATTAAGATTTTTTTGTAAGAAACAAGAAGGAATCGCCAATGAGTTTGGGAAAACTCATAAACCTTGTTCATGCCTTTCTCCCATGTGGAGTTAATGGGATAATAAGCACAAATCGTAAGTTTAATCATGCCCAAATTGGTCTACATAAACCAGAAATGAGTTCGGGAGCGAGGTTACTAAAATAACGTTCCCTTTAAAGGAGAATCACTATTATAGCCCTAGTGCGGCCTCTACCAGCTATTCCTTTTTCACAATTTCATCACCAAACAATATATGAAACGAGATATCTAAAACTAAATTAGTATATTTTATTTACAAGAATTAATCACGTAGGAATTACATTGCATAGTCGTTATTCTTTATTTAATTCAAATTCGTGTAAGGAGCAAAAGTAAACAGGATTCGCCTCGTCTTAAGTGATCAATTAATCAATTAATTATTCAATTCTAATCTTATTTAATGCAAGATACTATGTGGAATTGATTAATTAAATTTCCTTTTAAAGTGGTCAAACAACACTATTTTATTCATTAAGGTTCTTTTAAACAATAAAAGTAGATGTGATTTATCTAAGTGCTCGGGAATTTACCACTTCTCTTTGCTAGATCTCCGTTTAGAACACTTATAGACTCCTTCTTGTTAAGGAACCTCCACCATAGTAACAAAGATTAAGAGGGTTGAGTGCTTAGGAGAAGAGGGTTTGGTAGCACAAGTTCACAAGAGTTTATGCCAGAGTTTTAGGTTAATTTCTGTGTGTTTAAGCCTCGTATTAAGCCTTTATTTATAGGGAATAGATGTAATTAGGGTTTTAAGCATTCTGCCGCGGCAGATGTCGCGCACATCAGGATGAGTTGCGCGGGGCATTCCAGCGCAAGTAATTTAGTTGCCCTGTTACAGGCAGCACAACTGGATATCTTGCGCGCGGCATTATTGTAAGATTTAATTTTATATTTTTATGAATTTCTGAATCTTCCGAAAGCAAATCACTAGCAGTTGCGCAAGGTGTTGCACGCAACTGAATTAGTTGCGTGCGCCAGGCCAACGCGACTCATTGAGATGCGCACGGCTTTTTCTGCGGTAACATGAAATTTAACCTAGGTGCCTCTAAATCCGTCATTATTGGGTCTTAAGCACGGGCTTAAGCCTAATTATGATCGGTTTTAGTTAATTAGACCTTGTTTGTATTTGTTTTTGGGTTAGGCTAGTCTTTTTGTGTCTTTGCGGCTTAGCCAGTCATCCATAAGTATTCTTTACTTTGATCCAACACGAAGATGGTTTTATTTATCGTCATTGCACTTCTTATCGGGACAGGAGGTCAAAAGTAGATGCTTACAGTTATCCCCCACTATGATAGATTGTAGAATAGACTAGGATCAAAATAGTCAAGGAAATAAATCCGAGACTTATTTTGCAAAGTTCTCAAAGAGTAGAGAATCTTTCAGAAATGTTAAGGATGTTGAAACGATCCTTGATTCACTAAGTGTTTGAAACAAGTAGCTATCAAGGCTAGAAAAAATATTTTCTAGTCTTAACGCGCTGAAGATTCTAGATTGATTCTTGATTCACTAAGTGTTTGAAACAAGTAAAGGTGTTCTAGATGATGTCATGTCATGAGAAGAGATCGGTTTAAAAAGGAATAAAAGGGGATGATGTCCTCCCAATCATGTTATCGTTGGTGTAAAGTCCCTTGATATGTCATTGAAACTTTAGCCTGATTTTAACAATTTGAAAAGATGATAAAAATAATGTTTTAGCTTTTGCAGCCTTTTGGCTTTCACAACCTAAACATTTCGGCTTTCGCAGCCGGAATAAAGTTCTTGACAATTCTCTTGTCAAAACGCAATACTCGATGTCCACAAGATAGAAATACATGTCTCAGGACTGGAGGCATATATCCAAATCCAGTGAGAAAGAAGAAAATCGGCAACTCTCTCAGCAGTTTTGTCCATAAGATGAGTACACGTGTCTTAGGACAGGGGGCACGTGACTACATAGGTGCGACATCTTCTCGTTGCTCTTTATACAAGGGGTGGACGACACCCCAACTGTCCGGTAAGCTAGTAAGCTAACTAACTACCGTATTTGCTTCCAATCAAGAAGTGTCTATTCCTGAATGGTTCGGCGTGCCTGTCGACTCGTCAGCTAAAGCCTAAAGTAAAGTCATTTTATACCTTTTAGTCCGGAGAGGTAGATCTCGCACAGCTGGGGAAGAAATGAAGCTAGGGAGAAAGTGAAATTTTACGCAACCCCTGCACCATACAATTTTACGATGTATGATAACGCCTTGCATTTTTACGCTGCAAGATGACGCCTTCCTTTTTGCTGTGGACGTGAAAAAAGAAGAAAAGCCGGATATTTATAACGTCAGTACAGTAAAATCACAAACCTGTCTATCGGAGCTTTTATGTAAAGCACCAGTACGGAACGTCTTAAGACACTTTTACGAAAAACGTTCAAAATCTATGCTTAAGGAAGGCACAAAACACGACGTGCATGCAGAATGATGCAAAAAACTATCAAAGAAGAAAACAAAATACAAAATGCAAAGCAATTTAAAAAGATTTTTATAATTTGCGCGCCATTACGTCTAATAACGAGTAAAAACAGTGAAAAATAATCAAACGGATCAAAATCTGGATACCGGTCATTTTAGTGACCAGTATCCACGCGCAACTCAGTGGGCCACGCTGGCCAGGCGCGCGCATCGTTCTTAGTTGTGTTGGTCTGTCACGCGAAATTGTTTCAGTTGCGCGCGACATTTAATTCAGCAAAAATAAATCGCTGAGCGCGATTTTCATTTTGCACTCTTCTTCTTCTTCCTTCGCCATTTTCATTCCCCTCTCTCTCACTAAGTAGCTCGGATTATGCGGTTTTTGAAGCCAAAGGAAGTAGATATCGCCCTCAATTCACATTTGCCATAATCCAATGTAAGTTTTTTGTTTAAATTCGTTCGTTCTTGGCTAAATTTAGGCGTTTTCGAACCGTTAAACCCCAATTTTCGAATTTCGGGGGTTTTTGATTCAGACCCTTATTCTTGAAATTGTTTGTTCCATGTTATTATTCTATGTTTAACGAGCGTTTTGCAACAAATTTCATGAAAAATGGTTAAGTATTGAACCTTGTATGAGCATTTCTTCGTTTGAGTACGTTTTTTTTGCACTTTTCTTCGAATTTGGTTTGATTCCTGTTATTTTGCTTCTCATTTTGTCTATACTAGTTGATTATGAAGTAATTCACTATTAAAAATAATTATATCTTCATAAGTAATTATGAAGTAATTGCACTATTAAAAATAATTAAATCTTCATAAATAATTATTAGTTTATTATTTCCACGTTTGAACTTCAAGATTGTTTGGTAGACGATAATTGTATTATTATTACTATCATTCGCCTAGGAATAGTCGATTCTTTGAGATTTTGGAACATAATCCCTTGAATGGTAAGTTGAAATAGGTATAGGATGGCTTTTATGGGTGTTATAAGCCCTCATTTACTGAGTTTAATGCAGGTATTGTAGCCCCAAGTATGGGTGGCATTCAATTTTTGTGTTTTGCCCTTTCGGTAGTCTTTATGCTTTCGAAATGGGTCACGAACATGTACATTAGCTTAGTTTAGAAAAATAAACTAATAAAAAAACTTTATCCATTCATAGCATGCATTCGCCTCCATTTTTCGATGCCGAGGAGGTTCTAGGAGAACCCGTGCCTAAAGAGGCGGTTCGCCCTTGAAAGAGGGTGACCCGTCCTCGTGATGAGGTTCGGGAGCGACGCGTCGGAGCTGATCGACGTCGCCAGGAAGATGTGGTTTGGGAGGCTCCTCCCAACTGGGACCCTAGGGTTCTTAAGTGTGACCCAGACCATCACATCTCGATTAGGGGTTGGCGCGGCATTGTAAGTCCTAAGCTGTAACCATATTTTTGCTCTCTTTTTCGCTCTTCTTTTTTTTTTTTCTTAAACTGAGCCTAGCATGCGTCGACACAGCTCTAGTGACTTGCAAGGCCATTATGAGAGTTTACCCGAGGTGGTAAAGGAGATTATGGAGCTTTCGGGGACCAGTCCCCATCTGGTGGCTCTTCGGGATTTATCGAGTTAGCCTACGTCGTCGGCTTTCCTTCGTGGATTGCTAGAGTTTTGGTGGGATTCCACCAACACTTTTCACTTTCTATGGGGAGAGATGACCGTTACCCCTTACGATTTCTCTATGATTACGGGTTTCCTTTTGGAGGTGAGCCCGTAGCTATGGAGGTCGTCAAGGGGTCAGACGAGAGACCGCGTGACCTCGTGGGGGACCATCCTGCGGCGGCCCTTTAGATGTATGCGCAGTATTGTCCGTACTCGGTTCTTGCGGTTCCTGTGGATCCTGTGGATCCTCCGATTCGGATGTTGCGTCCAGACTTGCTGTCTACCGAGGATCAAGCTCAAGCGATCCTCGGTTATCCAGAGGAGCAGCTGGTGCTACCGGATGCATCTTACCAAGCTTTCATCGCATCCAGGCTGACTCCTTTCCCAGATTTTGTTCCGGTTAGTATTTTACCATATTATATTATATATATTTTTTTATTTTCGGAACCTTGAATCTTTTATTGCGTTATCAACGAGTCGAGCTAGGTGGTTGGGTGCCTCTTAAGGTGGAGGTCACGTATACCGATGCTTTAGGATTGGTAATTCGCGAGATTCTTCCAGCAGCGGAGGAGGAGGAGGACATACTGTTTATTCCTAAGACGGTTTAGTCGGTATGTTTATTTTTGTGTATGGATTTGTTTTTATATTATTTTTCATATATGTTTGTTCGTTAACTGTCCTTGTGTTTGGAACAGGTACCGCGGGAGACCATGAACAACATGGTGAGGACTATATGTGCTTTCCGAGCTGCTTATCGGAGAGCCCTCATGGCTTTATCATGCCGTGATCATCGGATGGTCACGCTAAGTTTATTTTTATTTCTTTTATCAAAGTTATTACACAGTTTGTGTTTTAATCTTTGTTCGGATTTTGCAGGATGTACAACAGTCGTCTGGGAGTCGCCGAGCATCCTGACTTCCATTGTATATTTTTTTTTGTTGGAAACAGATGTACATATTCATTATTATTATTTTTTTTGTTGTATATATGACACACCTTTTATATATATGTCATTATTATATATTTGTTTTTTTTCCATGACTATTTTTTTTTAAAGCAAAAAATTTTCCGAGGGAACGAAAGGGTTCCCGAGTTACCCCCCCCCCTCGAAAAAAGAAACATAGAAAGGAGAAAAGGAAAAGGAAAGTGAAAAGGGAGGGAAAAGGAAAAGAAAGAAAGAAAAAAGGAAAATAAGAAAGAAATAAGAAAATAAAAAATCATAAAAAAGGACACAAGAAATAACAAAGTTAAGCTTATGATTAGTCATAAGATTTTGCCAATATTCCATAATTATGTGGTTCAAAATACGGAAATAAATCTAACCAATATGTCGCAACAGACCAGACGCGCGCAACTGGGGATGTCTTGCGCGCGGCTGTCGCGCGCATGTGAATTGGTTGCGCGCGCCACTTGCGGGTGAAATTTTTTATGAGCTAAAATTGCCGAAATTTTTCCCCTTTTGGGTCTATTTAAACGTGGTTTTGTGTAGGCTTTTGGTAATCTTGCATTCATTCGCTTAGTAGTGCTATAAAGAATTAAAAAGAATTAAACTCTTTAAATTCTTTCCAACTCTTTTTTTTTTTTTTTTTTTTTTTTTTTTTTTTTTTTTTTTTTACATATAGATCAATGGCGAAAACCTTTGAACAACGACTGAAGCAATGGGTCACTTCCCTTTCAACCGAGGACAAACTAGCCTTCAAAATATACCACCATTATCCTCTATTGAGTTATATGCAACTAGTTATAAACTTTGATTTTCTCCATGCCGTTGTCAATCATTGGGACTCAAACCACCATCTCTTTCTTTTCAAAGGGGATGAAATTGTCCCTTTGCCTAGTGAGTTTGAGGCTCTACTAGGCTTCTCTGCAAATACTCTCCCCGTGACATATGCCCCTATCTTGTCAGATCCCAAACCAGTATTTCAAAGATTTTTTTGTTTGAATGACAATGATATGGCTAACATTAGAAAATAAGAAGGCGTAATTTTAATTCAATTTATTGAACATTTCGTCGCCCCTCGTGACAACTTGACTAAAC
This sequence comes from Chenopodium quinoa, assembly GCF_001683475.1. Taxonomy (NCBI): domain Eukaryota; kingdom Viridiplantae; phylum Streptophyta; class Magnoliopsida; order Caryophyllales; family Amaranthaceae; genus Chenopodium; species Chenopodium quinoa. Next base: position 1,003,996 of record NW_018743814.1, on the reverse strand, counting down.
AACGTTTTAAAATTCGTGTTTTATGTTATTGTCTTGTTGTCAATTATTTACTTGGGACAGGTAAAGAATACGAAGATTATTCCATGGTGTCCATAGTAGAGCAAATAGAGGGGTGTCATTCACCCGCTCCTTTAGCTTTGGCGAAAACCGTTCTATGCTTGAATCACCTTAGAGGAGACCCTAACAAGAATGGTTTCACGGGAAGTCCACACCTATTACATGTACATTTTTTTCGTTGTAATATAGCGCAAGTTAGCAAGTTGTGCTGGCTTGACCAGCGCAATCTTCTTCGATGCAAGCGGATGGCGCGCGCAACTGAATTTTATTCGCGCGCCACCTGCATGTGTAATATGACAAATTAATTTTCCTCGTTTTTTTTTCAGATTTGGCTCATTGAGCGTTTGCGAATTGTTGAACAACCACAAAATTTTGAGGCTAACGGAATGAGAACATTCCCTGGACATCGAATTCTCTACAAACATAAGAATAAAGAAGAATAGACGTCGTTTTTCTGTCACGGGGTTCCTAACATACGCTTTGTGATTCCTTGGTGGAACATAAGTAGTATGGTTGGGAATAGTTTTTAATTGTCCCTACATTCGGCTTTTAGGCCTATCTAGTACTACTTACATTTTTCCTTACAGGGTGATGAGACAATACAGGATGAAACAAATTATTCCCCCTCAAGATTGCGATGCCCCTAAAGATGTGATCTTTAAACCTGAACGGATTCCCCGTTGGATGGAATATTGGTCAAGTCTCCCTAGATGGGCAGTACAAAATCCTACTACATGTATTGTGTTATCCTCCTTCTACAAGGCCTGGATGAATGCGGCAGATAAGGGTGAACTAAACAAGGCTCGTTCACAAAATCAAGCCGCCTCGGCTTGCAATCGACCCAAATATTTGATGCATTCGGTCACTACTACTCCTCCTAGTGGCCAAAACAAAGGAGTGAGAAGAAAACTAGACTTCTCATCTTCTAAGGCTCGTTCAAAGGAACCAAAGAAAAAGGCTCCTTCTAAACCTGTGCAACAAGGGGTGAGTATTAAAGAACTTTCACCCAATACTCGCAAGAAGACTCCAACAATTGCTAAAGGAAAAGGAAAACAAGTTGAAAAGAACCCAATTCCAAAATTAGAGAACACTGTTTTGGTTAAGAAGAAGAATAGTGAAGGGGAAAGCTCTAAGGTTGCTGAAACTACGTACTGCAATGGAAACTACTCCTCCATCGACTGTGACAATTGGGGATGTAGTAAAACCTTAGAGTGTTACACCATTATTAATTGTTTAATTTAAATAAAGTGTAATCACTACTATTTTTAAAAAAAAATTTATTATCTAGTTCAACAATGCCTCCTTTTTTTTTTTTTTTTTGTTTTAAATTTTGAATGGAATAAAATGAGCTTTATTATATAATTTTTTTAATATGACCGAGTCATAAAGATTGCCTACGTATTCGTATTACAAAATCAGGTCTTTGCGTAGTTCTTTGCAATGTTTATATGTATATGTATATGTATACATATATATATATATATATATATATATATATACATATATATATACATATATATATATATATATATATATATATATATATATATATATATATATATATATATATATTTATATATATATGTGTGTGTGTGTGTGTGTGTATTATTTTTCTTCAACCACTTATGTAGAAATTGAATGAAAAATTAATCAAACTTTGTTTAGTGACTTAAATCAAAGCTTAATTTTTATTTTCCGAGTATATGTTATTTTTGAGAAACGCCCCTTTTTTATTACAAGTAAAAATCGCAGTTTTATTCTCGCGCAAATATTCTGGGTTCGCAGTTCGCCATCAGGTGGTGTGCGCAACGTCTAAGGTTGCGCGAGCCTATCGCACGCAACTGATTCCATTGTGTGTGACATTCGCGACAACTGTTTTAGTTGTGCACGACACCTGTGCTACGAGCGTTATTTTTTTTTTGCATTATTACCCCCCCAGCGTGAAGAGTTATTCGTGATGTTCGAAAAAATCTAAACACTTGAATGTTCTATGTTTTATTTTTAAATCCCCCCCAAGTGTTATGAACTTTACCGTGTTATTCGGTAAAGTGTGTAACACTTTGTATCTTTTAAATTGAATGCTAAAGAAAATGATTAATTTAATGAATGAACAAGTTTATCCGGATTTCATATGTAATATTTTTAAGTCGATCAATGTTTATTAATTGGCAAATTTCATCACCTCCAATATCCATTAATCTGACAGCTCCTCCTGAAAGAATTTCAATTACGCGATAGGGTCCTATCGAATAAGGTTTGAATTTCCCTCTTGGATCGGTTGGTGGACCCCTAACCTCTTTCAGTACGAAGTCACCTTCTTTGATATTTTTAGGTCGTACCCTTTTGTTAAAATGTCGTGCAATGCGTCGTTGGTAGACTTGTACATGATGCAAAGCTCTTAATCGTCGTTTATCGAGGAATAAAAGCTCTTCATACCTAGCTCTTACCCATTAAGCTTCCGGTAGCTTACTTTCGAGTACAATGCGTAGGGATGGTATTTCCAGTTCGACTGGTTGAACTGCGTCCATTCCAAAAACTAAGTAGTATGGAGTTAGTCCTATTGATGTTAGTATGGACGTTCTATAACCCCATAGAGCGGAGTGTAGTTTATTCGGCCAGTCTTTATAATTTTTCTGCAATTTTCTTAATGATGATTGTTATGTTTTTATTTGGCGATTCTACAACTCCATTCATTTGAGGTCTATATGGAGATGCGTGATGGTGTTTTACTTTATAACGAGTTAAGAGGGTCTCGACTTCAACTGTGAATTGAGATCCCTGATCACTATTTAGTTCGTGTGGAACTCCATATCTTCAAAATATGTTTTTTTCGAGAAACTTTGCGACATGTTTAGAAGTGATATTCACGTAAGAAGAATCCTCAATCCACTTGGTAAAGTAATCGATGGCTACTAATACATACTCGTGCCCTCCTGCTCCTGTTTGAGAAATTTTACCAATTATGTCAATTCCCCAAGTCGAAAAAGGCCAAGGGGAAGTGAGATTGTATAGTTCGGATGGTGGAAGGTGTTTTAAGTTAGCGAACATTTGAAACCCGGGACATTTTTTAACATATTGTATGCAATCATGTTCCATTGTGGACCAATAGTACCCTTGCCGTGAAATTATTTTAGCAAGCATTTTACCATTCATGTGAGGTCCACAAACACCTTTGTGAGTATTCTACATAAGGCGTGTGGATTCAGGTTGGTCTATACACAATAAGATTTGACCATTAGGTCCCTTTTTGCATAATTGACCATTTAATAGACCATATTGGACCGCAAGTGTTCTTAAGGTTCGTTGGTCTTTTGATGAAGTATTTTCAGGATATGTGCCATATCATGGGTAATATATTGGAGGATGTGATCATACCAAGGATTGTCTCCTTAGATGTCATTTATTTCCTCTATTGCGTTGCAATATGCCGGTTCTTCCCTTCTATCAACGTATAATGGCATCACATTTAAGTGATATGGAATGTTGATCATTGAGGCTAATTTTGCTAGCACATCGGCAAATTGATTATCATCCCTTAGGAGATATATAAAATCAATATGTTCAAAATGCTCGATGAGTTGCTCTAGGTGTGCTTGGTATAATATCATTGTGGAGTTCTTTATTTTCCATTTTTTAAGTATATTATTTATAATCAAACTAGAATCTCCATATGCCTCTAATTTTTGCACACCTATGCTAGTTGCTGCTTCTAATCCAATAATGCACGCTTCGCATTCCGCAGCATTATTAGTAACCTCAAAGTCTAGTTTGACAGAGAATGGAGTATGTGCTCTCTCTGGACTTATGAGTAACACTCCCACGCCACATCCTTTTTTATTGGATGCACCATCGAAGTACAGTACCCGTTTGTCATCTTGCGTCATGAGAATTTCTTCATCCAGAAGATGAGTAGTTTCTGCATGACTTTTTTGAATAGGATGTTGGGCTAGAAAATCGGAAATTACTTTCCCTTTTATTGATTTTTCAGGAATATATTTTAGTTCAAATTCGGCTAACATTACCAACCACTTGGATATTCTTCCTTGTATAGGTTGTTGTTCAAACAAATACCTTCTCGGATTTTGTTGAGAAATCACATGAGTAGTGTGTGGTAGCATGTAATGTCATAGTTTTTTAGTTTCCCACACTAATGCTAAACTCGTTTTTTCCAAGGTGCTATATTTTAAATTTGTTTCATACTGAATGAATATTTTGCTTATGTAGTAAATTATTGCACGCTCGACTTTTTCTACCTCTTGTGCTAGCATGGCACCTGTGCCCGTGTATGTAATCGTGATGTATAGACTAAGAGGTAGTTTGGGTACTAGTGGTGCTAAAACTGGTGGACTTTTTAGATAATCTTTGTTTTTCTCAAAGGCCCTTTAGCATTGATCGTCCCATTCATGTTTTTCTTCTTTTTTCAATTTTTTAAATATTGGCCCACAAGTCATAGTCAATTTGTTGATAAACCGACTAATGTATTGTAGTTTGCCAAGAAACCCTCTAATTTATTTTTCTGTTTGAGGGGGAGGCATATCAACGATTGCCTTTATTTTAGAGGGATCGATCTAAATACCACGTGTGCTTACTACGTATCCGAGTAACTTACCAGAAGTTACTCCAAAGGCGCATTTTTGTCGGTTCAATCGCATTTTATATTCTTTTATGCGAGTGAAAAATTTGCGTAAAGCTTTTATGTGTCTCATTCTATCTTTGGACTTTACAATCATATCATCCACATACACTTCTATTTCTTTATGCATCATATCATGCAAGAGAGTCGTAGCCATTCTTTAGTACGTAGCTCCTGCATTATTTAGACTAAATGGCATGACTGTGTAGCAATATGTACACCAAGGGGGATAAAGCATGTCTTTTCTGCGTTTTCTTTTGTCATTAGAATTTGGTTGTAACCTGTGTATCCATCCATAAAGGATAACATCGCATGTTCAGCCATGTTATCTACCAATATATCAATATTAGGTAGCGGAAAGTCGTATTTAGGGCTAGCCTTGTTAAGGTACCTAAATTCGACACACATGCAAACTCGTCCATCCTTTTTAGGGATTGGTACGATGTTCGCTACCCATTCCGGGTAATTACATACGCAAATGAAACCTGCGTCTAATTGCTTTTATACTTCTTCTTTTATTTTCAAAGCGACATCAGGTTTCATTCGTCGAAGTTTTTGTTTTACTGGTTTAGAGGTAGGGATTAAGGGAATGTTATGTTCCGCACTTTCCCTATCTATTCCAGGCATGTCCTTATACGACCAAGCGAACACGTCTTCGAATTCTTTGAGCGTCAATATGAGGATCGATCGCTCTTCCGGATTTAAAGTTAAACCAATTTTGACTTCCCTTTTGTTTTCATTGCTTCCAATATTGACTGTTTCAGTTTCTTCAATTATAGGGTTCTTTTGTTTTCGTCCATTCATTAGTTCAACCAATTTATTAAATTTATCATCTTCATTAGATTGATTGTTATAGCATTCAAAAGATTCAAAGAGGGCATATAGTCGAAAATAGAGCTCATATTATTAAATTTAAAAGAGAGTACAACAAGAGAAGAATCCTTTTTGGGATCTTCGTCCTTAGAACTAGAAAATAAAGATTCAGTAATGGCCACAAGGCTCAAATTTTCAGCTTTCTTTAAAGTCTAAGCTAAACTCGTCATTCGATTCTTTAAACATCTTCCCTTCGCCTGTGACGATTTCCAGCTTATCACCTTTATGATTGGTCCATTTGAAAGATTTCCTCCATCCATGATCGAAGGTTTCATTGGAAGGGGTGATCAACGAGGTTGGGTCAAAAGCTTCATCTTGGATGGCATTCTGATTTGTTATGGTAGCAACATGGTTTTGCTCTAGTCCAAATAGCAAGTTGAATGCTTGCCTATCATAGCACCCTGGAGTTGGGTTTTTTGGTTCAACGATTTTAAGATCGTTATTCAAGTAGTAGCAATTGTGAAATATCTCAAATCTAGGCTTCTTGACTCCTTCTAGAACTAATGGTTCTAGATAGTCATAGCATGGGTAATCTTCTCCCTCCCTAATGAATTGTCCATTAAGGGTATTTTGGTAAGATGGGAGCAAAGTGATTATCTCTTTCTAATTGTTGTTTCTACGTGCTTTGTTTTTAGCATCATGAGACTCGAGTTCTTCTTTGGTTCGTTTGTATCCCAATCCAAAAGAGAAACTTTTCTTTGGGATAGGTAGTTGTAGACACCCATTTGTGTCTCCCCAAAACCAAACCCAATGATGAGTGCCTTTCACGTTGAATCATAATCGAATGAAACGAAAGTGTGGAAAGGTCTAGTGTTGCGGAAAGTTTTATTTCTTTTCTTTTCTTTTCTCTTCTCTCTGTTTTTGAAAACTTTATTTTAAGAAAACAGCCAATCCAGTTTTCTTGGTCCATGATATGGGTCCAATAGTGGTGTAGTTGGATGGGGCTTGCAAAGACCTTTCCAACGATATATTATAAGCCCAATTCCGATGAATATTGAGGAAGTTATGGCCAATTTACTAAACTGGGCCCGGTTTGAGCTTTAAGTACGGCCCAATGATCTAGGGGAGGGCCTAATATGATTTATCATTCCTAATGTAATTTGGAATGGTTTTGGTCTTCTAGAACATTCTAGAAGGTTCTTATCACTCTTAATTCAATTAGGACTCTTCAGAGTTTTAATTAGATCAAATAACATTTTCGACTGAAATTATATTATTTTATCTTCCAGTACGGGAAATTTATCGGATTTTTGAAAACGCGTTGAAATCCAATTTGGCGTCCAACCCCAGGCCTTGGCGCCTGGAATCAGGATTGGCGCCAGACGCCAGCCATTGGCGCCTGGCGCTAGCCACTGGTCCTGGCGCCAAGGTGGTTTTGCGATCTTCAGACTCTGTTTTGATAAATTATCTTTTTTGGATGTTTTTCTCTATAAATATCGTATCAAAAACTCCGTTTTCAGGGATCAACAATCACCAACATTTGCCAATTCTCCTTATTCTTAAGTCTTCATCATTCACCAATTATCATTCATCTAATTCTTCGCAATTCATTTATTCATCATCATTCATTCATCAATTCTCGATAACATTAATATTTTAGCATTCTTTCTTTCTAAACTTTATTCTTTAATACAAAATTCCGCATTCACAAGATCTTGATACACCTAGCCATATTCGAAGTTGCCTTCGCCCTAGATGTGAAAGGTTTTAATTTCTGAGGGTTTGGTCCCAAATCTCTCTTTCAATTATTTAATTTAATTGTTTTGATTATTATTTTCCTTGAAGTTACTAACGTGTGTATTTTGTTATTAGAAAGAGGTACGAGGCATCCAAGTAAGTGCTTTAATTGATTAATTGATATTATGATGTAGAAATCATGTTTATATTGTTATTATGATATTCCTAGTATCATGTCTAGGTTAATTTTAATATCAAATATGATTGCTATGATGCCTTTTATTCTCTTCCTAATATTTATGATTGTTAGTATCATGTTAGGGCTAAAGATTTGATTTTTAATGCTTAGTGACATGCTAGGGTTTGTTATTAATCTTGTTAGTATCATGCCTAGGATCTTGCTGTGCTTTAACATGATTATGATGATTATGATTATGATTAGTAATATTATTATTAATGATGTTGATTATTTATTATGTTGCTTGATATATATTATATATTGTTATTGCTTGATCACCTTTTATGTATGTTTAAAGGGAATTGGTATTTGCAATCACGCTTGATAAGATAATTAATAATCTTGTTAGGTTAATTGTGATTATAATTTCAAGTGATCGCCAATAATAGTTTATTTGTGCATTAAATTCAACCAACATAGATTAAACAGGTTTAGGGTTAATCCTATTGATTGCATGTTAGTCAGAAAGCGCACATGAATACGAGCAGAATAAAGTAGAGGCCTATTATTAGGGCAGGTTCAATCTCTTTTAGGTTGGATTTGTACCATCATCCCCGGACCCTTATTTGGTTCATGACCTTATGGAGTTGACGATCTCTTGGATCGTTAAGGGGTGTAACCTTCACCTCGTGAACGGTTTACAAGTTCCTTAAAAACTTGTTGGCGACTCTTTTGCTCTATCTTCTTCCCTTTTGGACGCCACCGTACTTTAGTGTATGATCACAGTGGGGTTCAAGCTAGTGGGATTTTAAAGGCTTGAAAATATTCCCTACAGAAGTAAAGAGATTTCTTCATTCCTATTCCCAAAGGCATCCTAGGAAAGTAACTACTCTTAAACGAGATGTTGTTTACTATCTGGGTGGAATATGGATCAAGCTTAAATGGTTCTTCAAGGCTTTCTTCCATTTCGATTGTGTAGATTAGTTCCACAAAAAATACCCACATGTCCTCTTCATCATTATCATGGTTTATTTCTAAAAGTGCTTGGTCATTTATGGCTATTTTGAGAGGAGAAGCATGTATAGTCATAGGAAACCCTTGATAGTTCAACCTTATCATTTGATGAAGTGAGGATGGTATTGCACCAAGCTCGTGTATCCAAGGACTTCCAAGTAGAAGGTTGAATGTGGGTTTAATATCCATGACATGGAATTCAACCATCTTTTGAATTGGGCCTGTGGTAATTGGTAGCTTAACAGTTCCACACACCGATCTCCTCGAGTTGTCATAGGCCCTAATGCTTCGTGTTAGGGCTGAGCAAAACTATCTGAAAATCCGAAAACCCGATAATCCGATCCGCATCCGATCCGAAAATAATGGATAACCGATCCGAAAAAATCGGATATCGGAAAATTAAATTTCGGATATCCGATATCAGAAAAAAAAACACTTCAGGAGTACTTTTTTTTTTTAAAGGACACTTAAGGAGTACTTTATTACTACTTATAAGTTTATTTTATTAGCCCAAACACTCGCACGCCCAAACTCAAACCCTAACCCTTATTTTAGTATTTTACTCCCTCAAAACACAAAACTCCCCTACTGCCGCTCTCTCTCCTCTCACCTCCCCTTCCTCCTACCTCCTCTCTCTCTCCTCTTTCTTCTATCAGATCTGAAAGTCTGCAACCCAATCTCACTCTATAATTCTAGAAATCATTAAAATCCAAAACTTAAGTTTTGATAATAGTCCCATTCGACTGCGGCGGCTTCCTCACAGATGCTCCACGGCTACACCAACAATGGCTTCTCAGCGGCGGCTCTATCTACACTTTTTCTGATTTTTTTTCTCATTTGATCCGAAGTTTTAAAGATTTGTTTTGTACTTCTGTATATAAGTGTTACAATTTACTGGGTTTATTAACGTTATAATGATGAAATTGATTTTGCATTCATGAAAAATGTGAAATGTATCCTAGTTTTGTTTATCTTGAATTTATTTTACAGTTTTGCGTATCAATTTGACTTTTACAACAAATATATTTTGCTATCATAATAGTAATTTAACAATATTAGTTATCAAATAATATATATATATATATATATATATATATATATATATATATATATATATAAAATTAAAAATGCTCGGATATTAGATATCTGACTTATCCGATTCGAAATTTTCGGAGAGCCGAATATCAGATATCGGAACAATTTAGGATCGGATACGGATATCAAATACTAGAATTTTTGGATACGGATATCCGATCCATGCTCACCCCTGCTTCGTGTTGTTGATTAAAAATCTTTTTCTGGATTAAGGCCTAGATATTTTGTTGTTCGCAATGGGCACACATTTACAGCTGACCTATTGTCTACTAAAATAAGAGGGATATTGTAAACTTTGCACCCCACAATTAAGTACAATTCATTGTTGTGGGTAGTGTCTTTTAAAGGCAAATCATCATTAGTGAAAATGATTGATTTGTCGGATTTCTCGTTAGTAAGAAATCTAATGAGATCTGGGGGGTTGTGTTTGTACTTACAGACAAAGTCGTTACAGCATTCATAAGGGAATTCCTATGTTTTTTAGAAGTGCTTAAGAGTTCCCAAATGTTAACATTCGCCATGGATTGGCGAAGTTGTTTGACCAATGGATCTTCCACCTCAAGTGGAGGTGGTATTAGGTTTGTACTTGACCTTGAGTTTGATTTTGATTTTGTGTGGTTGAAGATCCATTTAGTGGTGTTTGATAAGCTCGCCCAGAACGAGTTAGATGATCTATCTTATTTGGGTTAGTTGTAGGAATCGTGAACCAACTTTCTTCAAGAGGCTTTGAACGTGCCTCCATTTCAAGATGTTCCATGAGTTGTGCTTGATGCCATGTTCATCCAAGGAGAGATTTGATAAGTCTTGTGACTTCCCCAAGAAATGATCCCAATCAAGAACTCCATTTATCTCATTTTGTAAATAAGATGGAGTTGGTACGACGGCATACTTAGAGAGATATAAGTCTTGAAAGTCGTCATCCCATAACCCACACACTTAATTAGTTTCCCCTATGAGTGTTGTGGTTAGAGGTTTCCCTATAGGTGCGATATAGTCCAATGGATTGAACGTATCACTTCCCATATGGTCCTCATCAATTTAAAATGCCCCTAGTGGGGATACATTGTTGTTAGGTTTAGGCGTGGGAATTCCCATCATCTACTAGATCTTGTACTTTGTGTTTTAGGACATAAAAACGTTCGGTATCATGCCCAATGCCTCTATGATAAGCAAAATAAGCACTACCATCCCATTGAGCGTACCTTCTTTCTTGTGGAGTGGATGGAGTTGGCCCTGTTGGTGCAAGTAGACCTTTTTCGCTCAATTTTTCTAATAATCCTTTGTAGCTTACAGGAAATGGTGTAAATTTTCTTTCTTTTGTCCATCTTCTTCGAGGATCATTACTGTTATATTGATTCGTAGTATTATATTGCGTGGAAGTCGCATATACATCAATATAGGATGAGGTATTATCATTCCTCTTTTTGTAGTTATTCCTAGGTTGATGATGATAAGGTTTGTTTGCTTTTTCTTTAGCAAGATCATCTTCAATCCTAGTAGCCACAAAATAGACCTTTTGAAAAGTGTATAAACCAAGTTAACGTAGATGTTTGTTGTACTTTTCATGACAATTGTCAATGAATTTTTGTACTAATTCGAGTTCAGGTGGCCTTTAGGCAAGGTGAGCCGCCTTTTCTCGCCATCTACCATAGAAAGCAAGGAAACCTTCATTGTCGCCTTGCTTAAGCATTTCGAGTTCACGTAGAGTCGATTTGAACTCTACGTTACTCTCATATTGGGTAATGAAAGCCAAAACTACATCTTCCCATGTTGTTTTGAGTTTTGGATCTAGCCCATAGTACCATTCTCTCATGGTTGGGTCTAGAGATAAACGGAAAGTCAAAGCATAAAGCTTAGGATCAACTCCCTTTAACACCATGGTGCCAGTAAAACACATTAAATGGTTTTGTGGATTATTGGTTACCTTAAATATTGGCAAGTCCGTAGCTACGAACTTTTCTGGTAAAGCAAGTCTTGCGGGAGGAGCAAACTTTTCTCTGCCGAAGTACTTGTTCCCCATTGTAGAACTAAGAACAAGCTTCTCCAACGACTTTTCTATGATGGATAATTGTTCCATATTTTGTTGCAAGGTTAGAGTCTCGGCATTTTTCTTTTCAGCCTTTTAAAGTTTCTTAATTCTTCTTTCCTCGGCCTCTTGAGCCTTTTCTTCTCTCAAGCGAGCAATCTCTTCTTGAAGTTTCTCAATGTTCAACATTGTTGTTGGACTAGACTAATTGTCGAGGGAAGGTGGTTTGAAAGGGGTGGATCGTTTGATGGTAAACGTAGAATGCGAGTGCCCGGGAGTCTTCGTTCCCTAAAAGAAGTATGAAAGGATAAGTAAATCGATACGCTTGTTTAGAAAAAAGAAGAGGAAAGAACGCAAGTTATATTCTAACAGATAACATCACCTTTAAACAATTCTTTAATGAAGATATTGATTGAACGAGCCAATTTGTTTTTCAAAAAAAATCAAATGGCTCGTAAAAGTAGGCGTGCGCATCCGAATTCCTTGCACTGGATGGGGTCGCCCAACTCACTGAGTTGTGCGCGCCACTTGCTCGTAATATTTTTTTTTTAATTCGAGCGTTTTTTTTATTTTCTATCATTTTTTTTATTTTTTTTATGTTACCCTTTGAATATGACTCAAAATTACGAAGAGACAACTTCGTAATTAGGAACCTAAACCAAACTAAAGAAAAAAAAAAAGAGAGAAAGCTGTCCTAAAACGTCGCGTATAGTCACGTAATCACATAAGCATACCATAAGCCAAGATACACACAAGGCCATTCTAAGGTCAAAGGCTTGGGTGTCCAAAGGTACCACATCTTAAGAAACGATGCTCAAATCAATCACTCAACGTGTTGACTCACGACATCGCTCTCCCAACATTTTGTTGGTGATATGGATGCATGGGATGATTGTTATTGATTTCGAGATAGAAGCCTAGTGATGGCAACCCCTAGTCAATGAGCCAATCCCCAAAAAGGTTAAAGTGTGATATGATTATGCATGATGCAATGTTGCTTGTTTGGTTTTTACTTTTGTGCAAAAGGAAGATATTATGTGTTCAAGTCTCGCTCTCTAACTAGAGATTATCCAAGTTCATTCTCGTTACAACCCATAGGCAACCTAGTGTTGGAAACCTTGGACCATAACTAAGAATTAATCTTGTAACCTCTAAGTCCCCAGTGGAGTCGCCAATGTAAGGAGGGTGTTCCCATCGTAAGGAATCCTTCCTTAGATGCCCATGGCCCTTTAAAAGCCTAGGACTTTACACTTGTTACGGTGTATTAGGATTTGAATTCCAAACTATTTTGGGACCTTAAATTAGAATTGATTCTATCATTACGCTTTTTTATAAGAAACATGTAGGAGTCGCCAATGATTTTTGGGAAAACTCATAAATCTTGTTCATGCCTTTCTCCCATGTGGATTTCATGGGATAATTAGCACAAATCATAAGTTTACCCATGCCCAAATCGGTCTACATAAACCAGAAATGAGTTTGGGAGCGAGGGTACTTAGATAATGTTTCCTTTAAAGGAGAATCGCTATTCTAGCCCTAGTGCGGCTTCTACTAGCTCTTCCTTTTTCACAATTTCATCACCAAACAATATATACAATGCGATACCTAAAACTAAGTTAGTTAATTTTTATTTACAAGCATTAATCACGTAGGAATTACATTGCAAAGTCGTTATTCTTTATTTAATTCAAATTCGTGAAAAGGAGCAAAAGTAAACAAGATTCGCCTTGGCTTAAGTGACTAATCAATTAATTAATTATTCAATTCTAATCTTATTTAATGCAAGATACTATGTGGAATTGATTAATTAAATGTCCTTTTAAAGTGGTCAGACAACACTATTTTATAGATTAAGGTTCTTTTAAACAAGAAAGTAAATGTTATTTATCTAAGTGCTCGGGAATTTACCACTTCTCTTTGCTAGATCTCCGTTTAGAAAACTTATGGACTCCTTCTTGTTCGGGAACCTCCACCGTAGTAACAAAGATTAAGAGGGGTGAGTGTTTAGATAAGAGGGTTTGGTAGCACAAGTTCACAAGAGTTTCTTATAGAGTTTTAGGTTAATTTCTTTGTGTTTAAGCCTCGTATTAAGCCCCTACTTATAGGGAATGGATGTAATTAGGGTTTTAAGCATTCTGCCGCAGCAGGTGTCGTGCGCATCTGGATCAGCTGCGCCGGGCATTCCAAGGCAAGTAATTTAGTTGCGCTGCTACAGGCAGCACAACTGGATGTCTGAATCTTCCGCAAGAGCATCACTAGTAGTTGCGATGGATTTTGCGCATAACTGAATTATTTGCTCGCGCCAGACCAGCGCGACTCATTGAGATGCGCGCGGCTTTTTCAGCGGCAACATTAAATTTAACGTAGGCGCCTCTAAATCTGTCCTTATTGGGTCTTAAGCACGGGCTTAATCCTAATTATGATGATGTTTAGTTAATTGGACCTTGTTTGTATTTGTTTTTGGGTTAGGCTAGTCTTTTTGTTTCTTTGCGGTTTAGCAAGTCATCCATAAGTAATCTTTACTTCGATCCAACACGAAGATGGTTTTATTTATCGTCATTGCACTTCCTGTTGGGACAGGAGGCCAAAAGTAGATGTCTACAAAGTGTTCCCTTTTGCTAATCCGGATGATGTGAATATTGTATCTCCATCTTATGATAATGGAGAAGTACATGACGATTTTTTTGGTTATGAGGTATTTGAGGATGATGTGAATTTTAATGGTGGTGGAGTATTTTTTATGATGTTCATATGTTTGACAAAGAGCACCAGCCTGGCAGCACACACCACGAATCACTCGTGACTGCCACCGAGGGCCGTGACCAAGCAGACCCTGCTTCCCAGCCAGGGTAGCTGCAACAGAGCAGTCCACCCACGGCCAAGTAGAGGGCTCCGTAGGCTCCCTACGGTAGTCTTCCACAGATCGCATGGGGCCTGCGGCAGGGCCTAAATTACAGCCCACAATAGCCAGCACCGCAGCCACCCCGTGCCACACGGCCAAAGACCGCAGGGGGGCGGAGAGCATTGTTTTACAGCAACAATAGTCCAGAACAGGGCAGCATACCGAGCAAGAGGCCTTGGGTAAAGGTTATCGAGAGAAATTTCCTTCGGTGAAGCTCCGTGATTTTGTAACTCACTCCGTTTTTGCTAATAATCCGTCTCCGTCCTCTCCGTCATCCAACACTCCTTCAGGTACTCCTTATCCTTTGGCACACTATATAAATTGTTACATGTTTTATGTGAATTCTCGTAAATTCCTTGAAGCTGTTGTTCAAGAAAAGGAACCGAAATCCTTTAAAGAGGCCATGATATCTAAAGGTTGGCGCCGTTCTATGAAAGAGGAAATACAGGCATTTAAAGACAATGGGATTTGGACATTAGAGCATCTTCCTCCCTGGAAGAAGGCTCTAGGTAGTCAATGGGTGTACAAGACAAAGTTTTTGTCTAATGGCGGCGATATTTAACGTATCAAGTCTCGGTTGGTTGTCTTTAGTAATCATCAGCAAGAGGGTATTGATTATGGTGAGACTTTTGCTCCGGTTGCAAAAATGACTACAGTGCGTAAAATTTGGAACTTCAGCAAATTGATGTCCATAATGCCTTTTTACATGGTGATTTGGATGAGGAGGTATACATGAAATTACCTCTTGGTTTTGAGAGCTCGGATCCGAGCTTGGTTTGTCATTTGAGAAAATATTTGTATGAGTTAAAACAAGCTCCAAGGTGTTGGTTTGCAAAATTGAATGCGGCTCTGAAAGGGTATGGTTTTCTACAATCTTACTCTGATTACTCTCTTTTTACATACACTAAAGGCAATGTTCATATTAATGTCTTAGTCTATGTTGATGATCTTATCAAATCTGGGAATGATTCCGCTACATTGGTTGTATTAAAGGCTTATCTTTGTGATTGTTTTAAGATGAAGGATCTTGGTCCTTTGAAGTATTTATTGAAGATTGAGGTGACTCGTAGTAAATCAGGTTTGTTTTTATGTCAACGAAAATACACCTTGGATATTATTTCTGAAGCAGAGTTATTAGGAGCAAAGCCAAGTGACTTTCCGATCGAGCAAAATCACTAGCTTAGCCTTGCTAGTGGTGAATTGCTTGCGCACCCTGAGCCTTATCACAGATTACAATATTACAAAGGTTACTCTTACCATATTGGATTACACGATTAGTGTTATAATGGTGAATTTGTTCTTTTACAAGCGGCTATATGGTGTTAGCTAGTAGCGCACAAAATGCTATACCAATCACAATAACGTAACGAAATAAAAATATAATTATTATGTACGTTATCACAAGTATAATTTGCTATTAGTTATTTACGAAATGCACTAATCCTTTTAATGTTGGAAAGCATTAGAATACTTTAATCTCGGTTCTTCAGCAAAAGAAAAAATAAAAAATAAGCACACTTCTACATACATAAATTCACTATCGATTAAAGTATAACTTACAATAATTATTGTTCAATTCCATACGATAAAAAATTATTTATCTATTTACACACCCATTGATAATAAATGGAAATACCAAAGATTTGTTAAGAGATCAGCTCCTCCACAAAAGTTGGATCATTGATCACAAGCCTTCCAAAGATGGACAACATGCACCACATAAGATATAGCACATGTTAGGGAACGAAAAGTAAGAAAAAAAACTCAAAAAATTAGTGCTTTCGGTATCGTATATCCTTACGTTTAATACTCATCTATATACCTATAATAAATTAGAGTTTATTTTGGAAGAAATTTTACCTCCTAAACTATATGTTTATTTATTTATTTATTAATTTTTTAATCATTCATTTACCTCAGATTTTTATTACTTATCCATATTTTAATAAGAAAAATTGGTAAAAATAATCTCAATTTTTGTCCATTCGTTCAAAATAATTTTAATTAATAAAAATTAAACTTTTAATAAAAAAACATTCTCGTCAACAAAATGAAAAAAAGTATTAAAGAGAACCAATAAGAATATGATTTACTCATAGTAATATAATTTCAGTGTAGTAATATATTTTCAGTTCAATATAAATAATATAAGTTTAGTAAAAATAATTTCAATTGGTTTCTAAAAAAAAAAAAAAAAATCACTTCAGCAAAAATAAGGTAAAAGAGCAAGACCTAATCTTTTTTCTAGAACAAATTAAGGAAAGGCATAAATACATACCTTATTCGCTGTTTTCTCACTAAACCTTCTTAGATATCTTCTTCTACAAGTTCCATCTCTACATAAAGCATTAAAGAGTTGAACTGTTAGTAAATTTTTTTTTAACTCCCTTCATGTTTTAATAAGTGTTACAGTTTAACCAAACACGCATATTGAGACACTACTTTGACTATTAATTTATCTAATTATATATATGTTAGTAAAATCATACGAAATTCACATGTAAATATACATTATAACAAATCCAACAATATATATATATATTTTTTTTGACAACAGCACAAGAGACAAGAAAACTAAGTAACAAAGCTAGAAAAATTAACTCTACACCCATTAGCAATCAAGTGTGCCCTATGCACTTGGTCTCTACTCACCTTCCAAACCACACAAAAATCTAAACCATTTGCCTCCCTTTTGATATCTCGAATGGTCCATAGAATGTTGATGTCAGGATGTTATTGGTTATCAAGGATGCTAACCAGAATCGCAGAGTCCGAGAAGAGCACTATTTTCCCCCAGGTTTTAGTCTTAGCCCATCTAATGGTCATGAGACAAGCTAGGGCCTCCGCATGAAGAGCTGAGTTTGCTTTACAGTAGTGTCCTCCTCCTTCCTGAAATTGGCCATATGTATTAATAAAACCCCAACCCATGCCTGCGGTTCCCGTAGCCTTCTGCCACGAACCATCTAGAAGAATCGTCATTCCCTGAGAACATACCCCATGTGCCTGGAGTTTGAAAACCTCCCTCCCTAGCGAAGCGTAGTGAAAACCTGGTGGTTTAGGGCCACAGGCATCGTTCTGATGATTGATTGCCTTGCTTCTAAAGATCTTTAGGTCTTCCCTTGCTTTATCAAAATGCCGTTGAAGATTGGCCCTATCACCATCATCTGCTCTAAAGACCTTTCCGTTCCTATTAAGCCAAAGGCACCATAAAATTATTATGAAACTGAAAATTCTGTCACTATGAATGCCATCCTCGCTATAAAAGAGCAGGATATATCTCTGAATCCATTGTCGTATTGGACTGGATTCAGCAAATTCCAAATTTGAGCTGAAGCTGCTGTTCGCCCATGCATACTAAGCCATGTTGCACGTCTGAAACACATGGTGAATCCCCTCTACTCTCTCCCCACACAAGTCACAACTCACCTTTATGGAAATCCCCCTATGGTGCAAGTTAGCCTTTGTTGCAATTCCATTCATAATCACCTTCCATATGAACATGCTCCATTTTGGGGGAATATGAAGGCGCCATAAAACCTTACAAAAAGTCGGGGAGAGCCTGCTGTCAGTTACAGCTGCTTTTGTTCCCTGAAGGAAAGCATACCCCGTCTTAGTAGTGTATTTGCCTGATTTGTGGTGAGTCCAATATAAGATGTCTTCATCTTGAGCTTCTGATAATTCTAGGTTCAGGATCTCTTGAGCACTATCCCAATCAAAGTAATTTCTCACTCCTTGGATATCCCACCTCTTAGGTTCATGAAGGATCAGATCACTCACCAAGCCCGATCCTATACCTCTTAAAGGCTGACTGGAGGCAATCACAGGCACTTTCCCATTTACCCATTTCGTATTTGCCGACTTTATTGTGTCCCCTGAACCCACCTTCCAAGCAAAGCCCTCCAACAAGGTACCAGTGACTCTTTGTAGACCCCTCTTACCCCATGAGACATTACCCCTTACCCTATCAGTCAATTTTCCTGTATTCAGAGGGTTCGTTTCCCTTTTGTATAAGACTTTAGAAGCCAATAGTTGGGGATTGTAGTGCATTCTTTGAACCTGTCGAAATAACATTGCATCATTTAACGTGCTTGCAGGTCTGATACCCAAACCACCCAATCCCTTTGGTAGGTGAATGATATCCTTCTTGACCCAATGCATGCCCTTTTCCCCTTTCGAGGCCCAGAAAAATCTAGTAATCATGGAGTCTATTGTATTGACGATGGAAGTTGGCAGCTTGAAGCATTTCATTACGTGAGATGAAATACTGATGAGGACTGTGTTGATAAGGATCAACTTTGCTGATTGGGACAAATTCAACGAGCTCCACCCCATAATTTTTGTAGCCACTTTATCCACTAGATAACGGAAAGAGTCAGCTTTTTTATGTGCTAAATTAATTGGGGCTCCCAGATGAGTCCCTAAATTATCCTTGCATTCCATCCTTAAGATGGCTTTAAAACTGTTCCTGTCTTGCTCCGATGTAGACATGCTGAACTTGATGAAGGAATTATTAAGATTTAACTGCTGCCCTGACACTTTTTCAAACCTAGCCAGAAGACTTGCGATCTAGTCACAGGAGTTGTTAGTAGCTTTGAAGAAAATGATGGCATCATCTGCAAAAAATAGATGAGAAATAGAAGGAGATCTTCTTGAAACCTTGATCCCCTGAAATAGCTGTATGTCTTCTGCTAAAATGAGCATTCGCAATAAAACATCCATGCAAAAAATAAACAGATAAGGAGATAGCGGATCCCCCTGACGTAACCCACAATCCGGCTTGAAGGAGTCTGCCACCCTGCCATTTACTAAAGTCTTGTAAGAAACTGTGGTGATGCATTGTTCCACCCAATGAACCCATTTCTCCGGGAATCCATAAGCCCTTAGGATTTTGAGGATAAAAGTCCAGTTTACCCGATCGTAAGCTTTTGACATATCAATCTTTAGTGCCGCCATCGGAGCTTTATGATTATTGCTGTTGATGACATGGGTTAATTCGTGACTAAGGAGAATGTTGTCCTCCATATATCTCCCAAGAACAAAGGCATGTTGAAGTTCTGTAATGAGAAGTGGTAAAGACCCCTTCATACGATTTACCATGCATTTGGTTATGCATTTATATATCATGTTACATAAGCTTATAGGACGGAAGTGGGCTGCTATTTCCAGAAATTGAACCTTGGGTAGCATAATAAGCAGCGAGGCATTAAGTTCCTTTAACAGAAACCCCGTCTTGAAGAAATGTTGGACCGCCTCGACCACCGAGGTCCCAACTATCTGCCAGTGCACATGAAAGAACTCAGCAATGATCCCGTCCGGACCCGGGAATTTTAAATGGTGAATTGAGAACATCGCATTTTTAATTTCTAGATAGGAGAAGGGCCTAATCATTGCAGCCGCTTCCCTATCATCTAGCTGTGGGAAAGACATCTCACAGAAAAGGAGGTCAATATCATCCTCTAAGCTTTCACTTAGTCCCATGTCTAGATTAAACACCTTTTTAAGGGAGTCTTGAATCAGAGAAGCTACCTGATCTTGCCCTGTAACCCATATATCATCATCATTACGAAGAGTGATAATTTCTCGTTTTTTTTGTTTTTGTTTGACTCTATTATAAAGCATTGGCGAAGGCATATCTCCTTCCCTAACCCACTTCTCTTTAAGGCGTTGTTGCCAATAGTGAAAATCCAAAGCACAATTCGGAATTAACTCATTCACCCCAAGAACATATTCCTCCCCTTCTCTTATTGAAGTTACAACTTCCCCTTGTCGTGCTAGATTATTCGAAACACTTCTCCAATTTACCCCCCAAACAGTTTTATTATCCAAACACCACTTCTGAGCCTTATCCCGAAACGATCTCAAGTGGCTTGCCAACATAAACATGCTTGAACCATTAATTTTTCTCATCCAAATATCCAAAGTTAACACCTTTATCTCATTAAATCGAAGGCACCATCTCTCCAATTGGTACGGCCTATTTGCCTTGGGTATTGAAGGTTCCGAGTCATATAAAATTACAGCATGATCTGAAACTGTAATCGGCTCATGGAAGACACGACCAACAATATATTATAAAATGTCATTTGTTATGTTATATATTGGTAAATTAATCAAGTCAAAACCATTATGTAAATAGTGAAAAAAGTCATACTGTAACCTTTATTAAAGCACGGAGGGAGTAATAATCATTGAGAGGATATAATCAACATTAAGGTGATGAAAATATGTAGTCCATTTAGTTGCAGTAGACTTTTTTTGTAATAAAATGAAAAAAACTTGAGCACAACACTCTAAAGTAAAGCATGGGTGCACCGTGTACCCCAAACCCTGTCTAGTAGCAGACACCCCATTAACTATTGACTTAGGCGTGCAACTTGCGTCATCTACTAGTAGTTGTTTTTTATTGTAAAAAAAACAAAAAAAAAAAAAAAAAAAAAAAAAAAAAAAAAAAAAAAACCAATTAATAGCATGTGTTGCACCTCAATCAATAGTTGGTGTGTGACTAGTAAGTATTACCCACTAACAGGTAGGGACTAGTACTTGTCCATACCATAGTATAATATTATTTTCTAAATGAATTTTTAATGTAAATTGAATAAAAAAAGGAAAAAGTGGGTAAAAAAGAAACATAACCCAAAAATCTAGGAGTGAGGGTGAGGCTATGGAGTATTCTTCTTTGCCGGAGTATACTTATCAACCGGAGTTACATTACTCTTCAAGTCTTCATCCACGAGGAGCGGTGTTCTACCAGCGTAGCAAATTGTGTGGTTGATTAAAATACAAAAGGTTATGTGGATTTTAATTGATGAAAGGTAGTATAGTCGGACGCCGGCGAAGGATTTTCAAGGTCTTTAAACATTTGTTACTTTAATCACGAGATCGACGATGAATTTTCCACCGGAGTGCAAATTTACTACTTCAACCATGAAAAACGGCGAGTTCTGTGCTAGAACTGTTGAAATTTGGAATAATTTGGATGTGAGAATGTTGAAGTCGACGACATTAATTGTTTGTCGGTGCTCAGTTATTATTAACGTATATACTGTTATTTTTATTTGTATGTTGTTATCTAATGGTTTCATACTGTTATTGTACACTGTACTTGATGAAGACGAAAACGAAGAGATGATGGTGATGGTGATTTTCTCTCTCCTCTCACTCAAAGGTTTTTTAATTGGTTTTCCGGTGAAAATTTCGCCGAATTATAAACTTTACGACTACCATCACCAACACCTTTCCGATGAGAATTTTAAAAAAAATAAAATAAAGGTTTTCCGGTGAGCATTCTGGTGGAAAAAGAGGAGAGAGGGGAAAAGAGAGTTTTTTTTTACCGCTTAGTAACAAATGAGTTACTGTCTAAGAATTTACATGAAATTTCATTTTTTCCCTAGGTATGGACCAAGGGAGCCCAGACCTGGTAGTGATCTATCACTACTCGTGTGTGACTCTATTCAATGTTTGGGGTGCTTGATGCACCTATGCTATGTATCAAGGTGTTGAGGTCAATTTTGCATGATAAAATTAATAAGCATAATGGTTGTTTTCTTTTTCTTTTTACTTATATATTTATGTCTACTTGTACTTCCTGTATGGAGTTTTCAAGCTTTTAATATTAATATCCATAGGCAAAGCACTCCTTGTTAAAACCCTATATCTCCGATGTTAAAGAATCATAATGAAATAATACTAATATAATTGTACAGATTTAGATTATTACCTTGTAGTAAATTACGCTTAGCTGCTCTTTTCCTTCTCGCGGGAACACCAATACCCTTTTTCTTTCGCTCATCTTGCCAATTCTCGATTTTCAATTCCTTGCATTTCCTCTTTAGGGTGGATTTTGAAACTGCATAACAGAATGCAATTGCATCTATTAGTATTAAACATTGTAGAAACTAGAAAGATACCACATAAATTGATGACATAGACCTTTGAATGGTAAAGAGGATTAATGAGCCTAAAAACATTCAAAATGGTATTTGTTAATGCCATCAATGACTAGACACTTATTGATTAGAAATTGTTATGGGACCAACTCAACTAAATATTTAAGTCAATGAAGTTCAAGATTAGTTTATATACTCTATCACGTCCCTTCACATGATTAAAAGCCTTATAGGCTTAAAATGTGGATATAGGGAGATATGGTAGATGAGATTTGAACCTGTGACATTTGTAGCACACTATCACATTGGCATTAATTATACATGTTAATTGACTAACTCAACCAATAAGTTTAAGCTGAAAGTTGTAGCCATGATGAGTTTATATACACTATGAGACAACCTGCTTAATATCTAGTTAGAGCTTAGAGATATATAAATACTTACTTCCAAGGTCATTGGCTGCATCATTTAATGTTCCTTTGAGATACGGCTCCAAATCTTCCTTGGACAAATTATTGCATCTTTTCTTCCTAGATTTTTTTATAACTTTACATTGGACAACTTCAATTCCTGGATTATTGATGGACTTGTGATCTTGATGATCAATGAACATATTTGAAGAAATTTCCTCTGGTAATACCAAGCTGACTTCAGTTTGCTCTTCCCCTGTCATGACTGTATTCGATAAGAACGTAAAATCGTCTCTAATACCCTCACCACCGATAAGTTTTGTGCGGTAACGAACTTGCTCCGTCTCTGCCTCCAACTCTTCATAAGTAGGCGAAACCATGTTTAACTTATCAAATTGTTGTTTCATTGATGATGTAACGGACAAGACCTTTAGATCATCATTTTCTATTGTATTTTTCAAGGTTCTTTGCCAAAAGAATTGCACGATATAGAAATCATTGTTTGCGTATGCACTCCCTAAGCAAATAGCCAAGGAGCAATTAATCTTAAATTGACGTGACAAAGGCACCAAGGCGAAGTTGTCCGGAAACCGGGTGATATCTCTACAAAAACACAACCCTTTTGATGAAAATGTCGTGCCAGCGACCGCCTGTCCTTCAGCCATGTGATACATGGCACCAGCTCTCCAAAAGGGGAAATAGGAAGAGTCCCTCATGTAAAACGGCAACTCTGCATTTGACATGCAGAGTTTCTGTGAATTGCAGTTTTGGTCAGGACATGTACAAGGCATCCAAGTCTGTGCTAGAGGCAAATCATGATCTTTGCATACTTTGATCATCACTTTTGAAATCTCTGCTAGCAATCTTTGCCGAGGTTGGTAGTGAAACTGTAAATGAAACATATATATTGAGCTACGATATTAAATATTAGCTCAAAAAATCATTTTTTATGAGCTTGTTTTATGTAAATGACATAATAAGCTCAAAAGGAGAGTCTTACCTGTGTGTCTGCACGAAGGTTTACTGCCTGTAAAAGATTAAACATTATCAATTTGATCATATTGGTAAGATAATTTTTACAATTATTTAATCTAATTATAGTTGTGATGAAAACAATTCGACACGTTCCATCATGTTTAGTTGCGAATGTATGAGTTCATATTGACATATTGTCACATCATCATTTAAACATTCAATAGAACACTTAAAATGTCAGCATACAAATTGTTCCCTTCATTTAAGACATGCATCTACAAAATATTTTGCACAACATTATATTTTCATTCCATGTGTCCTCGAACGTTATCCAAATTTGAGTTATCTTATACTTCCTCTGTTAAATATTAATTGCAACAAAGAAACTTAAAATATTTCTTCTTTATTGAAATTAATATTTAACAGAGGAAGTATATAACTTTGGAACATTTATCCCACAATAGTACATTAGTAGATGCAAACAAAAAAAATCTTAAAACACAGGGTAACTAATGGATTTGGAACACATCTCTCTTCAACACATTACTGGCTTTGTCCCATTTGAATTGTCCCATTTTGACCAAAAAGTTCTAACTAATGAGACAGTAGGATATGATAAGATGATTTAGAAATAATAGAAGAAAACTTATTAGGATACGCATAAATGAAATGAGTCTAACCTTAAGAAGATTGCAGATTATATCAATGATCACAAGGTCAACTTCAGTAGATGCAACTACAACTTCATAAACTCCAACACATTGGTTAGTATAAGGATCAAACACAGGTATCGCCAAAGTTCCACATATGATATAATTTTCCTTGGTAATACTTGGTTTCGGACTATTTTGATGATGGGACTTGTATATATGCAAATTAGGCGCCCATTGAGGACACCTTAGCTGATATGCAGTGACTGAAACCTGCCTATTTAGGAGACATGTCACATCTTCCATAGTAGACAAGTACGGGATGAGGGTGTCAATGATGTTAAATGACCTACCGGTTTTACTGTTTTTATCAGAGGAATAAACTCTGGTTAACGATTCACACAAGTATCCCTCGGTCACATCTCGCATGAACCGTTTATCTTCGGTCCATGAACCAGGTATGTTGTGCTGTGAAGATCTTAGCACATTTGTCTTGACAATTTTTGTTGGAAACCATAATTGAGCAGCTACAATTTGATTAGTCTTTAATTTTGGTTTGAAATCCAAAAGTGTTTTCTCCAAGTTTTGTTCAGCGAGAAGCTTAACTGCAAGATTATAATATATAATTAAAATAAGAACTGCACAACAAAAGCAGAACTTCTAATGTAAACTGATCTGATCAAGTTTGCACATTAGAAGGTAGGTACAGCTAAAAACTATTGTGGCTCATTTGTATGTTTAAAAGTCCGAAAAACAACGAAAATACCATTTCAAATAAATAATAAAATAATATTGAACATAGAAGTATATGTACCAAATGGAAGTAAAAAGGTAAATACAAAAACAAATACATAGGCCATGTTTGGTAAAGAGAGAATTGATTGAATTTTAGCGTTTTGGGAGTAATTAAGTGGTTTGATAACAAAAATTGGTAAATTATTTTCAGTGTTTAAAAAATTGATGATTTAAAAAAGGTAATGCTTGTATTTGAAAACGGCTTTAACCTGGTTTTTGTAAGAGTTCGTTCATTTTGTCAAAAAAAAAAAAAAAAAAAAAAAAGGAGTTCTTTCATCAATAGCATCTAATGTAAGTATGTAACTATCTAGTCTCCCCTTAGAAAAAAATAATAATTATAAATTAAAAAAATGTGAGCAGCTAGTCAGTTAGCTAATAAAATCAGCTTTATCAACCAACTACTAAAAAGTAACAAAGAAGATATAATAAACTTATTTAACAATAAATTGGTTAGTAAGACTATTTACCAAATGGTTAAATATTTTATTTAAAGAACAATGCTATAAAAATATACAAGTATAATTTTTCATTATGCTACCTGAAGCTGAAGGACTAGTGAAGTAGTGATAGTTCAATGAAGTTTATTAAATATTTAAGTTGGCAGTTGTTAGTGTTCGGTATCCTAGATAGAAGGTTTGCATACATATAAATATAACATTTTTTTGGGCACTAGAGCAAGTACAAAATGGAAATCAATTACATGGCCTATTTACTGCCTTCGTCGTTCCAAATAACCGACATAATGTCCGTTATTTTACTAACAATTATCATTATCTATCATCTTAAATTTTCGTTATTTTGGGGTAATTTAGTTTAGTGAGTTCACTAAACTGAACAAGAAAGTATTAGTACAAAATCCCATACGATACAGGTTTATATGAGTATTATAGATACATATCCCATACCAATCTAGAATTATATGATAAATTAGGGTCGTTTTTGACATGAGTGGAATGGATTAGGAAACATATAGAATCATATGCTGAGATATAGATTTGAGAGTTTAGGGGCGGGGTGGGGTGAAGTTAGATAGCAAACAAAAGGATATATTAAAGCCAAAGTTGTGTTAACATTATTTAAGTAGAAATTCGAAATATATGTTTTGAACATCGTTTAACAAACTTTTACCTTACCTTATTTTAATTTATTCTATACTTAAGAAAATTGAGGGTTGAAAAAGGGTCATAAATTTATTTAGCTTAGATAATTTGGTAATTTAAGGCTATCTAATTCAATATACAATTAAAAAGAATTTTGATAGATTAAGCTCAAACATATTTACATAAATAAAATTCAACTGAATGAATATAGCAGACTCTTAGCTGCTTATTCGAGTGCACATATCCCACTTTGAAAGTTTCATATAATACTAATACACAATTAAGTTTGATTATTTAATATAAAAACATTTGGTCAAATTTGTACCATTATATGATCATTGTATAAAAGCCAATGGATTAATAATTGGTCATAATATTAATAATCAAAACTTAATAAACGATTATATGTTTTGTTCTACTTACTTTTTCTTACACAAGCTCGGCTTACAAAATCATCTATTCTACTTTTTCCTGAGCAAGAATCTTTCCTACCATTTTTGATCTATGCTATTTTTTAACCTATAGCAAACCAATAAATTATTATCAATCATGCCCTAGATAAGATAAAAAAAAATATAAAAAAAATAAAAATAAAAATACATAAAATCTCTTCATTACAAACAATGTAAACACTAGATAAATCATAAACAAGTATTCATCAGAAAATTTTTAATGAATAAATTGAGGGAAAATAATATCATAGGATGAGAATATCTTTAAAAAGTTTTGATCATCAACATACAATAAATCTATCAGCCTATCACTATTGGCTTGTGTTTTGTTTGTATCTACTTCACATATTCATTTTCATATTTTATCATTATTATATCGGTGGGTTTTACTAGGAGACAATTTATTATTTGATTGACGAATAAAATTTCATATTTGCCCATATATTAGGGTTTATTTTATATAGCCTATCAAAGCATTATCATAAAAACTATCAATGTAATGATATTAATTAATAGCACAAATGAACCAATGAAACCACAACTTTGAAACTAAGTGATAAAGCTTACCATTACCGGAGCCATCGTCGTTGACTTGGTCAATAAAGTTAGAAACCGGCGAAAAGGGCAGAACTAGCTCTTCAGGAAGCGAAACAGTGGGTGTTGGCTCGTCAACTCTGCCAAAGGTTCCCAAGGCTTCATCGTTTTCGACTTTAATCACATACAAACAAAACAACAAGAATTCGTCAGCTTTGATTTAATTGTCATGCTGCTAGTTTAAATAACACTATCTATCAGCACGATAAGAACTAAACACGTAAAGAAAAAAAAAAACCCAAAAATCTAAATAAACCATGAAATGAAAGAAGAAGTCTATCTTACCACTGGAATCATTGTTTGAGAAAGAATCAACCATCATCCAAGAAGGAAATTGGGGATCGGATGAGGGATAAGAGGTAAAGATCCCATCGGGCACCGGCTCGAGCATGAGCTCTTGTGTGAGCAACATCTTGATGTTGTGAAATGTTTCTAGGAGCACTTGCTATAGTCAAAAGATGTAAGAAAAGCAGTGGAGTAGTGTTCATTTTAGAGCATAAATCAAAGAAGAGGGTCATTTATGTGAGGAAGATTAAATGAACCCTCTTAAGTCACAATCAATTAAGGTGATGTAAAAGTTTGAAATTTGTGATCGTCGATCACTTGTCCTCCTATGTCCAGATGGGGTGATCTGAGAAAGATTAAGAAAAGTTCAACTTCGACGGCTTGATTATAATATGATTTGGATTATATGATTGTTTGGATTAGGAACTATATTCTATATCTTTTCTAATGTTTAGTAATTAAACCTTAATCAGTGTCCTAAAGGTGGTAATTAATTCATTATGGGTTGTGGACGTTACGGCCTTTATGAGTTTATTTGTTAATGGGTACCCAAATGCAAAAATGGCGTTATTTACAACGATTGGAGCATGACGTGGCTTCTTGGGTTGTTAAACTCATATTTGTGACATTGACATTGTATATAGGGCTTACAATAAGATAATAGACCAAAAATATGTGTATGTTACAATTTGTAGGGCCAAATTACCTACTAAGATGAGACACACGTGTGAATTTAGACATATGGATTGCATTTTACCTTAATCTTACAAAACTAGACAAGGAGTTGTCAATAAGTTTTAGCAATTTGTTAATCATTTTAATAGATACGAGGAATAAATAAGTATACAAATATAAGTAAGGACTTTTTGTCAGAAATTACCTTTTAAAAGCAATTTTTTTGTGAGAAACTATCTAATAAAAACAAATATTGTAAGAAGCAACCCAATTTGGGTATTTCTACCACGTCACATGGCTCAATGAGAGCATGACACATGTCACCTGAAAAGGTCTCCAAACGGACCTCCTAGGGGTTGACACGTGTCAAGAAGATACGCCCTCAGGTTTTGGCGTCTTCAAGGCCCAATTCCCGAGGTAGTAGCAAAACGGTGCAGCCCGAATCCCTAGGCCATCAAACCTTAATTAGGGCATGGCACACCTTTCGAGGATCCTATAAATAGGGAGATTTCCCCAATTATTGGGGCACCTAACTTTTTACAATTATTACATCATTTATTACTCTTGAAAAAAGAGAAAACACCTGATCTCGGAATCGGAGAAGATATTTATTTTCCGCACGTTTTTACTCTAATCCCGTACTAACTTAACCATCAGAGGAGGACCTCTGAACATCTGGAGCTCCGTTGTTTTGCAGGTACTGGCGGCTTAATTGGATCCAGTCTGTGAGCTGTAACTCTCCCAAGGGATACAAAAAACCCCGAAATATTTGGCGCCGTCTGTGGGGAGAGTACCTCAAATATTGTTTCACAAGAACCTATACTGCCTCTAGAAACCAACCGCCCTCCGGTTGATGGAGAGGTCCATACGGATCATGACACTAATAACTGAAAGGAATAGTCACTAGTAGAAAAATACAAAAAGGCAACCCCCAAATGGCACCGGTTCAGACCAAACCGGTGCCAAAAACCGCCCTAAAAATGGGCGGTATTTTAGACCAAGAGTAATGGCGTCGGTTCAGACCAAACCGGTGCCAAAAATACAAAGGGCACCGGTTTGGTCTGAACCGGTGCCATTTGGGGGTTGCCTTTTAGACCAAGAGTAATGGCGCCGGTTCAGACCAAACCGGTGCCAAAAATACAAAGGGCACCGGTTTGCCACTGAACCGGTCCAAGGTTTTTAGGAAAAACCGGAAAATTTAAACCCTAAAACCCTTATAAGCTTCGATCTCCTTATCTCTCCTCCTTCTCTCCGCCTCCATTCCCCCATTTCATCTCCTCTACTTCTCTCTCCTCCTTCTCTCTCCTCTCTCTCTCTTCGTTCTTCTTTCTTCTTTCATCTCCTTGATCTCCTCTCTCTATTCGTTCTTCTTTAATTAGTCTTTCAACTCCCTTTGATCTCCTCTCATATATATGCAGCAACCAAAGCTCGAGGACAGCCGATCTCCTCTCATTAGCGCAACAACAGCCGCCGCCACCACCACAATGTTCAAGCACCACCACCGGCATCAACATCAACAACAATTTCTGGGATTTTTTTTCAAGTTCTGGCTTTTTTTTCGATTTTAATAGTTTTTGTTTTCGATTCACCAATTTTGGTTTCGTTTTCGATTCACCAATTTTGGTTTTTGATTTTGGTTTTGGTTTTTGATTTTGATTTTCGATTTTGGTTTTTATTTTGGATTTCGTTTTTAGGGTTTCGATTTTAATTTGCCTTTTATTTTGGATTTTGGTTTTTTTTCCTATTTGTTTTTCGTATTTGTTTTTTTTTTTCCGATTTTGATTTTGTTTTTTTCGAATTTTTGGTTTCTTTTTTTCGATTTCAATTTTGGTTTTTTTTTTGGTTTTTGATTTTGATTTTGGTTTTCGATTTTGGTTTTTATTTTGGATTTCGTTTTTAGGGTTTCGATTTTAATTTTCCTTTTACTTTGGATTTTGGTTTTTTTTCCTATTTTTTTTCGTATTTGTTTTTTTTTTCGATTTTGTTTTTTTTTTTTCGAATTTTTGGTTTCTTTTTTCGATTTCAATTTTGGTTTTTTTATTCGTTTTTGATAATTTTTTATATTTCAATTTCAATTTCTGTTTTATATTTTATATTTTATATTTTGATAATTTTGGTTTTTTTTTTTTTTGTTTTTGATAATTTTTTATATTTCGATTTCAATTTCTGTTTTATATTTTATGTTTTGATAATTTTGGTTTTTTTTTTCGTTTTTGATAATTTTTTAATTTTTTGATAATTTTTATATATTCTTAAGCTTATTTTTACCAATTGATTTTTTTTCTGTTTTAATTAGTGTGTACAGATTATGCAAGAATATTGATATGTTCATGTTGTAATTTTTTTTATGATTTATAATGTAATTTTTTTTATTTATTTATAATGTTAGTTGTAATTGATCTATATTGTAATTTTGGATTTCATTATGTATTGTAAATTTTGGATTATATATATTGAAACCAATTCAATTTTTGCTGTGAATTGTTATTTTTTTTTCAGTTGATTTTATTGGTAAGTGAAAAAAAACCAAAAAAAAAA
The DNA here is from genome assembly GCF_001683475.1 of Chenopodium quinoa. NCBI lineage: Eukaryota > Viridiplantae > Streptophyta > Magnoliopsida > Caryophyllales > Amaranthaceae > Chenopodium > Chenopodium quinoa. The sequence goes on along the minus strand of NW_018743814.1, from coordinate 973,181 downwards.
ATAAAAATAAAAATGGACATTTTTGGCCCCGGTTAACCGGTGCCAAAAGAAGGATAAATATTTTTTTTTTAGTATTTTTGGCACCAGTTAACCGGTGCCAAAACCTGTTTATGGCACCGGTTTTGAACCGGTGCCAAATAGAGGGGTATTTGGCACCCCCCACATAGGCACGGGTTCAAACCGGTGCCTTAGGCCGGGTTTGAACCGGTACCAAATGCGTTTTTTCACGTACTGAGTGTCCTTCGAACAAGTGTATTATTCTAATAGTGGTTTTAGAATTGTTAGAAAGCTAATACATTCTGTAAGGTCAAGTGATTGGAATTCCTGGGTGGAGGCCGCTTCCGATCAGTAATATTAATGCATAATTAATATTACAGCTTAATATTGATTGAACCATTTGGGTCACACCCAAGCAACCAACGAGCCGAAGCGACGAATTAATTCGGAAGGAATTAATGAGTCCACCGAGTAATATTTATTTAGATGTCGAAAATTCGAGCTTAGAGCATCAAAACCGAGCGTCGGAAGTCAAGTCCAAAATAGTAAAAGACAAGACGTGCAAATAGTAATAAATCGACGTATTTCCCGATATACTCCTAGCATCGCAGTGCCTCGTGCAATCCAAGTGCTAGGGGCACAATGTGTAGCATGGTGGTTAGCATGCGCACCAAGCCGAGCCTTGGCTGGCTAGTGCGTGCTAGCGCATGCTAGCAACCAAGTGCACGCAGAAGGCAAGCCTCGGCACCAAGCCTCCGTAGCATCCCGCACTTGGAGTGCGCGGCTTGTTGGTTGAGGGCAGCAGCTTCCCGCAACTCATGGGTGTGGGTGGCTGGGTCGAGACTAAGGGAGGAACAAAAGGAAGCCCACTTGGGTGCCTTGGTGCCCAAGTGGGAGTAGACATGTGGCGCAAGGTGAGGGAGAGAGTGGGGAGGAAGTTTGGTCCCCCACTCTCCAAGTGGTCCTTACTTGCTCTCTCATGTATAGTTGACACTTGTTGATTTATTACTAGCTTGCTTAAATAATTTTATTTTACCTTTAAAATAAAATGTGAAAATCTCATTATCCCACATTTATGGGAGAGACAACCATACTCTCATCTTTTCCTATAAATACCCATGTAAGGGCATTGAAAATGATGCTTGAGTAAGAGTTGGAAAAGGGATCACTAGTAGTGAAAACCTTTGAACAAAAGAGTTGGAAAAGGTATCACATTTTGTGAAAGCCTTTGAACTCAATTACTCGGGTTTATCGATCGGGTCTTGCTAACCCCAAGACATTTAACCTAGTCGGTGATTGTTGTTGCGGGTTGATCATCGTTGGAGGCTTCGTAATTTCGAAGCTTGCTTTCAAGTAAGAGCCCAAGCGGTCGGGCGAAGCACGCTCTAAAGGTAATCTTATTATCTTAATCTTGTTATTAAGTTAATTATGTTTATGGTTTTATTTATTGCAAGTGCGGTCTTGTTTTTGGGTTTGTTTCCGCGCTGAGTCGGACTTACCAAACCCCAATAGCGGTGTCGGAGCCTCGCTCGTTTATTTTTAAAACCATAATATTTTTCAAGGTGTTTTTATGGCTTAATTTTTTCTGGTTTTAAGTTGCTAATTAAATTAGTAGCTCGTTTTGTCCATTTTAACCTCGTATTAGAGCTGACTTCAGCTCTCGAACCCAGATTTCGACCAAAAAATAGTGAATTTTGGGTGAAAAAGGCGTTCTGGAAATGGTTTTATCCTTATAGCTTTCGGTTTTTAGCCAAAAAACGACCAAAAATGCACTTTTCGAGGGGGTTTTCGTTTTTATGAAAAATTTTAAGTCTTTCTAACCTTGAAAATTAATTGAATATATATGGTGGTTATGTAATTGGTTCAATACATATTTTATATGCAATTTTAAACCTCTTTAGGCATGATTACTTGGTGGTAATTTGTGTTTGAAAGCTTGGTTTTATTTTTCACATAATTGCAAATTAATTGCATTCAGTGTGAAATTGTTGTTCTTTGAGACTTCTAAGTACTAAAGATTCAATCTATAATTATGTTAAGTGATTGAAACTTTGAGTTACTAAATTCCTTGAATTTTTGTTGAACTTCGTTGATTTAATCATTTTTTAGTTGATTGGAATCATAAAGTTTGCAACTTGTGATAGAAATTTGTTCATCTTCATATTGGAAGATATAATTTTTCAAGGATTCACAAGTATTAAAGTGTAGGGAATATTTCAAGCATTACCCCAAACTTGAACCCCACTATGATCATACACTTAAGCATGGTAGTGTCCAAAGGGAAAGAAGATAGAGCAAAAGAGTCGCCAACAAGTTTTAGGAACTTGTAAACCGTTCACGAGGTGAAGATTACACCCCTTAACGATTCAGGAGATCGTCAAATCCAATAGGTCTGGAACCATGACTGGTAGTTTGGGGATGAAGGTACAAATCCAACCTAAAAGAGATTGAACCTCCCCTAATAATAGGCCTCTACTTTATTCTGATTGTATTCATGTGCGCTTTCTGACTAACATGCAATCAATAGGATTAACCCTAAACCTGTTTATCTATGTTGGTTGAATATTAATGCACAAATAAATCTATTATTGGCGATCACTTGAATTATAATCAAATTAACCCTAAACAAGATTATTAATTATCTCATTAAGCGTGATTACAAGTACCAATTCCCTTTAAACATGCATAAATGGTGTGGTCAAGCAATAGCAATAAATAAGTATCAAGCAACATAATAATAATACCACTAAACAATTATAATCATAATATTCATTTTAAAGCATAATAATAGCAAGATCCTAGGCATGGTACTAACAAGATTAATAACAAACTCTAGCATGTCACTAAGTATAAAAATCAAAGCTTTAACCCTAACATGATATTAACATGCTATTAGGAAAGAATAAGAAGCATCGCATGAATCACAATTATCATATTTGATATTAGAAATTATAGTTATTACCTAAACATGATACTAGGAAGATCAAAACGCCCTAACATGGCACTAGGAATCATAATAACAACCTAGACATGATTTCTAAATCATAATAACAACGCAAACAATTAAAGCACTTACTTGGATGCCTCGTATCTCTTTCTAATAACAAAATACACGCGTTAGTAACTTCAAGGAAAATAATAAACAACAATTAAATTAAATAATAATTGAAAGAGAGATTTGGGATCAAACCCTCAGAAATATCAAACCTTTCACGTCTAGAGCAAAGGCAACTTCGAATTATGCTAGGTGTATCTAGGTCTTATGAATGCAGAATTTCGTAAAAAAAGGGGTTGGTTTAGAAAAGAGAGAGAAAAGAATTAGAGAACTAAGGAATTGATGATTGTAGATGAGAATTGATAATGGATTAGAATTCGTGATTGAAAACGGAGTTTTTAGGAGGCTATTTATAGAGAAAAATCAGCCAAAAAGATAGAAAATCGAACCAAAGTTTTGACATGAAAAAACGGAGTTAGCGCCAGACGCTAAAGCTAGTGCCAGGCGCCAAGCTTAGCGCCAGGCGCCAATGCTGGTGTTAGGCGCTAATCAGGTTTTTGACGCGTTTTCTAAAATCTGATAGAATTTAACCGTACAGGAGGATAAAATCGTATTTTCCTCAAAAACACTCTTTTATTCTGATTAAAACTCTAAAATGTCAACAAAAGTCAATTTATCAATGCTAATTGAATTAGGAATGAAAAGAACCTTCTAGAAGAATCTAGAAGACTAAAACCATTCCTAATTGCATTAGGAATGATAAATCCAGATTAGGCCCTCCCTTAGATCATTGGGCCGCATATAAGGTTCAAACCGGGCCCACTTTAGTAATTGGGCTTATAATATATCGTTGGAAAACTCTTTTCAAAACCTATCCAACTACACTACTATTGGAACCATATCATAGACCAACCAAAATGGATTGGCTGTTTTCTTAAAATAGGTTTTCAAAACAAAGAGAAAAGAAAAGAAATTAAAACTATCCTCAACACTAGACTTTCCACACTTTCACTTAATTCGATTATGATTCGACGTGAAAGGTACTAATCACCGGGTTGGGTTTTGGGGAGACACAAACGGGTGTCTATAGAAGCCCCCACTTTGACTGAGTTTGGAAAAACGCTAGTTTCGAAAACAAAAGTCAAAGTATCGATAGGGACGGAGAATGATTAAGAACGTTCTGCGATCCTAAATACCTCTTGTAACGCCGATACCTGCAAACTAGCATTAATTAAACAGATAAAAGCGTTAAGAAACGCGTATCTTGAACCGTCGAGCACACGTCTTTGACAGTAACTGATTTGTTGTGACGATCTTCCGCAAGCTAGAGAATACCGCCGGAAGATTGCTACACCTGTAACTGCCTCCAATTTCCGCTGTGATAGTCTTCGAAAAGATCACTGTTTGGTGATCCTTAATGCTGCTATGCCAGTACGTAGGCGCTTTGTTGCTTGTGAACCAGTATGTCGGTGCTTTTGCTGTGATGACAATCCTCTTTTCTTTGGGAATAGTTACCAACACTACTCTTGTATGATGTATGACAATCTGATTTAGGGAAAGTTGTCAATGATTCGTAACAATCCATCCTTGGAAATGTTGCCACAATGAAGCGACAATCCGTATCTCAGAAAATTTGCCCAAAATCTAATTTTTTGGGAAAAGTTGCCAATGCTTCGTAACAATCTGTCATAAGAATTTTGCTATGATCGACAATCCACATCTTGGAATATAACTCTTGAAAGCAATCCACCTTGGAAATTTGCCAACGCTATGCGACAATCCTTTTAGGAAAATATTGCCACAATTGACAATCCGCGTCTTGGAACATTTGCCAAAAAAGAGTCGATCGACAATCCACTTCGGGAAAATTTTCCACTTGCTGAAATTAATGACAATCCACGTTGAGGAACTTTTGCCGAAATTTATGATGAATAGAGTCCTACAACAATCCTTTGGGAAATTTTGCCATAGGGAACTGGGTGTATGACAATCCAATCTCGGAAAACTTGACAGCGATGACAATCCGAACTTGGAAAAAATTGCCAAATAGAGAAGGAGCACGACAATCCACACTTGGAAACTTTGCCAGAGATGACAATCCAATCTTGGAAAAATTGTCGTTGAATAAGATGCACGACTGTAGGGAATAAATTTCAAGCGTTAACCCCTAGCTTGAACCTCACTGTGATCATACACTAAAGTACGGTGGCGTCCAAAAGGGAAGAAGATAGAGCAAATGAGTCGCCAACAAGTTTTAGGAACTTGTAAACCGTTCACAGGGTGAAGGTTACACCCCTTATCGATCCAAGAGATCGTCAACTCCATAAGGACTAGAACCAAATAAGGGTTCGGGGATGAAGGTACAAATCCAACCTAAAAGAGATTGAACCTGCCCTAATACACTACGTGAAAAAATGAAATTGGCACCGGTTTAAACCCGGCCTAAGGCACCGGTTTGAACCGGTGCCAATGTGAGGGGTGCCCAAAAAGTGACTTAAAAAGGCACCGGTTCAAACCGGTGCCAAAACTCAGAATTGGCACCGGTTAACTGGTGCCTAAAATGGCCAAAAAAAATTATTTGCTTGTTTTTGGCAACGGTTAACCGGTGCCAAAAGTGCCCAAAAAATATAATTTTTTTTTCTTTTTTTTTTGTCTTTTTTTACTTAAAAATTAACAGGAAATAATATTAATAACAAAATACATACAATAATCACATTCATCAAATAAATTAAAAATGACATATATGTATATATATATTCATCAAATTACAGAAAAAAAAATTGATATTACATTACATTAATACATTATATTACAATTTCAGAAAAAAAAATTAACATTACAACATCGAATTAAAACACCAAAATCTACATCATCTTGATATTTGAATCCTTTTTCTGTGTGGAGTGTAAAACCTGTATCAAATTTGGACACCAAAATTAATAAAAATCCTCAATAAACTACAATCTGAAATTTTTAAACATTGTAGAACAATAAAAAAAAACAAAAAAATTAAAAAACAATTGCAACCAAATTAAAGCAAAAACAATGCAAAAAATCTGGTAATATGGAACCAATAAAAATAGTGTTCGGCTATTAAAAAAAAAATTCCTCAAATTAAACCCACAACCACCAACCACCAACCACCGGCAACAAAATTAAACATAAAACGCAAAGCTTTGAATTCCACCAAAAATCTTCGAATTCCACCAAAAATCTCAAAAAAAAAATGTGAGAAAAAAAGAGAATTTACCTCGAATTACACCAAAAACCCCCGAAATTTGCTTAAATTTGGGTTATAAAGGTCGAATTCGACCATGAAAACTCCAGATCTAGAGTTTTCATGGTCGAATTTGACCTGAAAACCTTTAATTTCATCACTAGGGGGAGAGAAAGTGCGAAAACAATGAGGCAATCGCTGGTAGTGGTGATGATGCATGTAACGGTGGTGGTAAAAATGGCCGAAAAAAATGAGGAAATCGAACTTTGTGGTGGTGATGTTACGGTGGTGGTGGGGCTTTGCGATGTTGTAGTTGTTGTTGTTGCGGTGGTATTGTTATTGTTGTAGAGAAAGAAAAGAGATTGGGAAGGAGAACTAGAGGAGAGAGAAGGGAGAGCAGAAATCCGAGCTGAGAAGGGAGAGGAGAGTGTGAAGGAGGCGGAGTGAGAGGAGGGAGAAGGAGAGCAAGGTTTAGATTTAGGGTTTTAATTATTTAAAGGGAGGTGGAGTGATGAGGCGGTTTTTTTTTTTTTTAATAATTAAAAGGTCCGGTTCACTTAGGCACCGGTTCAAACCGGTGGCCTTTATGTTTTTTGCACCGGTTTGAAGTGAACCGGTGCCTTTTAGTCTGGTTTAGCTTCCCACCAATTTTGTAGGCCATTTTTGGCACCGGTTTGGACTTAACCGGTGCTAATTAGGGGGTGCCTTTTTGATATTTTCTACTAGTGATAATAGGCATCTACTTTATTCTGATCGTATTCATGTGCGCTTTCTAATTAACATGCAATCAATAGGTTTAACCCTAAACCTGTTTATCTATGTTGGTAGAGTATAAATGCACAAATAAAACTATTATTAGCGATCACTTGAAATTATAATCAAAATTAACCCTAAACAAGATTATTAATTATCTTATATAAGCGTGATTACAAATATCAATTCCCTTTAAACATGCATAAAAATTGTGATCAAGCAATAAATAAAATATATCAAGCAACATGATAATAATAATAAATATAATCATGATCATAAAATTATAACAATGAAATAATCATCATAATAACAATTATAATATTCATAATCATGTTCATGTTGATATTAAAGCATAATAAAAATAGCAAGATCCTAGGCATGATATTAACAAGATTAATAACAAACCCTAGCATGTCACTAAGCAATAAAAATCAAATCTTTAACCCTAACATGATATTAACATAAATAAATATTAGGAAGAACATAAAAGGCATCGCAGGAATCATAATAAGCATATTTGATATTATAATCTTTTCCCTAAACATGATACTAACAATCATAAATATTAGGAATATCATAATAACAATTTAAACATGATTTTTACATCATAATATCAATAAATCATTAAAGTTCTTACTTTGATTCCTCGTACCTTTTTCTAATAACAAAATACACACGTTAGTAACTTCAAGGAAAATAATAATAAAAAATAATTGAAATAAAGATTTGGGACCAAACCCTCACAAATTAAACCTTTCACGTCTAGGGCGAAGGCAACTTCGAATATGGCTAGGTGTTTCTAGATCTTGTGAATGCGGAATTTTGTATGTAAAAATCAAGTTTGAAAAAGAGAGAAAGAGAGAGATGAATTGATTAAGGAAATCTTGATGAGAATTAGCGAATGAATAAACTGATTGTAGGTGAATGAAAACGGAGTTTTTAATACGTTATTTATAGAGAAATCAGCCAAAAAGATAAAATATCAGAACAGAGTCCTGGCGCAACTGAAACAGAGCTGGCGCCAACCCTGGCTAACTGGCGCCAGGCGCCAACACTAGCGCCAGGCGCCAATGGCTGGCTCCAGGCGCCAATGCCTGGAGTCAGGTGCCAAGCCTGTTTTTGACACGCTTTCTCAAATCAGATAAGTTTGCCGTACTGGAGGATAAAATCATATCTTTTCCTCGAAAATGCTTTTTGATCTTAATTTAAACTCTGAAAAGTCAAGAAAAGTCAATTTATCAATGCTAATTGAATTAGGAATGAAAAGAACCTTCTAGAAGAATTTAGCATAGTAAAACCATTCCTAATTGCATTAGGAATTATAAATCATATTAGGCCCTCCTCTAGATCATTGGGCCGCATATAAGGCTCAAACCGGGCCCAGTTTAGTAAATTGGCCATAACTTCCTCAATATTCATTGGAATTGGGCCTATAAGACATCGTTGGAAAGCTCTTGTCAAGCCCCATCCAACTACACTATTATTGGACCCATATCATGGACCAACCAAACTGGATTGGCTATTTTCTTAAAATAAGTTTTCAAAAACAGAGAGAAGAGAAAAGAAAATTAAAACTTTCCGCAACACTAAACTTTCCACACGTTCGCTTCATTCGATTATGATTCGACGTGAAAGGTACTCATCACTAGGTTTTTGTTTGGGGACACAAATGGGTGTCTACAGAAGCCCCAGTTTGACTGAGTTTGGAGAAACACAAGTTTTGAAAACAAAAGTTAAAGTATCGATAGGGACGGAGAATGATTCAGAACGTTCTGCGATCCTAAATCACTCTTGTAACGCCGATACCTGCAAACTAGCGTTAAGAAACGCATATCTTGCACCGTCAAGCACACGTCTCTGAAAGTAACCGATTGTGTTGATGACCTTCTGCAAGCTAGAGAATGCCATCCCGCTTGAAAACTGCTATGCCTATAACTGCTTCCAATATAGAAAACCGCTTCGCCTGAAACGATAGATTGTTTCACTTGAAACAATCCTCAGTTGTTTGTGACAACTCTCCACAATCTAGGGAATGCCACCTTGCTATTTCGATGTTCACTCGTCTCTGAACAAAGAGCTTCCTTTTTTATTTTCCTTTTTAATATGAACTTCTGAATGATGTGTCCACGCGTCTCTGAAAGAAGAGCTTGATAATAGGATGCCCACGCGTCTCTGAGCGAAAGAGCTTGAAAATAGGAGATCTTTGATGATATGTCCACGCGTCTCTGAACAAAAGAGCTTTATGGAAATGTTCACGCGTCTCTGAACAAAAGAGCTTGAATGATATGCCCACGCGTCTCTGGAGCAAAGAGCTTTGAATGATATGCCCACGCGTCTCTGGAGCAAAAGAGCTTGATGGAAATGTTCACGTGTCTCTGAACAAAAGAGCTTCGGTACTTGAACGTTTGTTGCGATAGTATTCTGAAGAAGAAATTTCCGAAGACCAACGTTTGTCGATCTCTAAAGCTCGCCTGAACTTTTCTTCCGCTAAAACCAGTATGTCGGTGTTTCCGTGATGAGGTGCTTTAAGCTAAGTGAGACGATCTTTCATCCGGTCGATCACTTATTGTGATTGTAATCAAACTGACTACTTAATCATGTCAAATTTCTTATAGGGGCTAACTCGCGTACCAAGGAACCCGAAATTGCTGTATGAGGTCGAAATCACCTTTCTGAGAGGCTTCGAGCTCTGTCGCTGCTGAAATATCTCTGGCGCCAAGAATTGGAGTAGGGTCTTCCCTATTTTGCTGCACCTGCATTTATTTTTTACTATAGAACTTTGCCAATCTTTTTAACCATCTTAGGGTTGACCTAAGGCTTAATTATCTTAGGGTTGACCTAAGGCTTAATGTTGCTTGACTCATTGACTTGACGCGACTCAAGGTATAAACTTGACTCTCTGTGATTGACTGACTCGAGGTTGACTCGACTCAAAGTGAAATGACATGTGTGACTCATGACCCGAGTGTGCATTGTATTGTGATTGTGCGACTCGAAGATGCAAAAAAGAAAAACATTTCCGTCATTTTTGTGGAGGGTACCGACTTTCTTCCAAAAAAGAAAGACGCGAAAAAAGAATTGAAAGTTTTTGAAGGTGCATGTTGAACAAGCTTAGTCAAATGTTGTTTGATACTATCTCTCAAGGTGCAAGGATTAATCCATCCTAAGCTATCTCAACTGTTGACTCCATGATGAAAGTATTTGGGTAACTTAGGCACAGAGGCTAAGCACTTCATACTTCGTGATGCAATGATGAATATGATTGATTAGTGATGTGACAAGGCATGCTTCATTTTTATGTTAAGATTTCATGACAAAGGGTTCCTAAGGGAAGTATATTTGGTCATGTATCTGTGCGGTGTGTGAAAGTGATTCTAAAGTTAGGCTGTAAGAGCTAAGTGTGTGGGAAAATATTATTTGAAAAATAAAAGTCAAATGGCGGTGACTCTTTAGGCTAGGTAAGCTAATGATGTAAGGATCAAGCCCCCAAGTCTAGCTCTAAATGAAAAGGGATGAACATAGGGAATCCCTTGATATGATCAATTGTGAATGTAAATATGAATGCATGTTTATTACGGCTGCACCTCGATGTGAGGTTGCCTACGTATCCATTAGGAATCAGGCCGAACGTAGCTCTAGCCGAACCTCGCACAAGTGTGTATACCTCAAAAAGGTCTTTTAAGGGTTGTAACGTGGTTAGGCTAAAGGTTATAGAAGAAGGGGATAAAAAAGGCTCAAGACCCTAGATAAGCCCCCAAGGTGTGCAACCTTGCTTATGAGTTTTTATAGTTTTATGCTTGAGTTTCTACTCTTTTTTTATCTCTTTTTTTTTGCTTTAGCAATTATTTTATTTTAATAAGTGTGGGCAATCCTGATCATGCGGTTTATCACTCACTTGGCATTCATTTTTCTCAGGCACAGTACCGAGCACTCGATAAGAGACGCAATCTGAGACGTCTTCATATCAAAGACATTGTAACACTTGCCCTTTTGTACACTTTTATTTATTTATTTATTTTTGCTTTTATTTTTATTTTGATCTTTTGAAATAACTCAAGCCCTTTTTTTAAATTGCATAAGTTGCACACTGCCCCATCCCAAGGTTAGGTAGATGTAGGTTGAAGAAAGAAAGGTCTATCGTTAGACGAGGCTCAAAGTGGTTTATCAAGAAGAGATTGTATATTTGAAGGGTGAAAGGTAATATGATGTGGGCTACAAGGGGTGCCTTAAATCATTGGTATACCTTGTGCTTTATTCGAAATGGATTTTTTTTTTATTTTTTTTTATGCAATGCAATGTGATGATCATATGCAAGAAAATAAATGCTCATTTTATTTAAAAAAGAAAATATATAATGATCCTACAAAATAAATCTAAAGGAAAAGAAAGGTGCCTATGCTAGACTTATTGGGGAAGGGAAAAAATGAAAAAGAAATAGAAAAAAGAGGTCACGAAATCTTATCGTTGAAGTTGACCTCTTGTCTTGTGTTGTTTCCTTTATCATCACTCGCTCTTCTTGTTAACTGGAGGCATGGGAAGCTTGTTATTATCAGTCAAATGTTGGATATCCTCCTTAGCTTCCAACAGCTCTCAGTAGCATGACCCCTACCTTGATGGTACTTGCAGTGTTCGTCTGGATCCCAACTAGGTGATCTCTTCTCAAGTGGGGGATCTTGAATAGGTCCAATGGGAGTAATGAGTCCTTTGGCATGGAGTCGATCGAAAGCCTTATCGTAGCTAATTCCAATAGGGGTGAAATCCTTTCTTAGTTGCTTTAGATTACCCATGGCTAGGATCTCACTAAGGTCGAAAGTACCAACATTATTACTAGAGTAGGTGTTTCCGAAAGAAGAAGGATAGTCATTCTTTTTCCCTTTCCAGCCACTGTTACTATTGTTACTAATCTTGGCCTTCTTGCCGCGCGGAGGAACATGAAGGAGACTTGAATCAATGAAGTCTTGAACACGATCCTTGAGGGCGAGGCACTTTACAGTAGTGTGACCGCGACCTTTATGGTATCGACAATAGGAATTTGGATCCAATTGGGAAAACGCTTTTCAGGTGGAGGGTCTTGACCTTGATCGTGAAGACAGTGAAAAGCTTCATTGTAAGTCAGTCCTATTGGTGTGTATTCTTCAATGGTCCGTTTTGCCTGTGGCTTAGGAGCATTGAGTTCTTCATTAAACTCTTGGCGAGAATTTTGTTTGATGGCCATTACCCGATTTACTAATCCCTCTACCACATTCAAGAGCATGGAAACGACATCTTGCAATTTACGAACGTCCTCTTTTAGACTTGACGAGTCTTCTTTGGTATTATCTAAGAAAAGACTTTCATTCTCCCCAATCATGGCCACTTCATCGAGAGAGGTCATATAAGCTGTATCGATCATGGGCTCTCCTACAGGTGTGATAAGAAGTGATGGATCGAAGGATGCTTGGTCATCTTCGCTGGCTAGAATCTCGGAAGTTTCATTATTATCGATCAGATCTAGAATAGCTTCTTTGAGTTTCCAACACTCCTCAGTGTCGTGACCCTTTCCTTGGTGATATTTGCAGTGCTTGTTAGGATCCCACTTAGGTGGCCTGGCTTCTGGAACTGGATCTTTGATAGGCCCTATGGGCATGACTAGTCCTTTGTGATGTAGCTTCTCGAAAGCCGTTTCATAACTCATACCAAGTGGAGTGAACACTCTTTTTGATCTTTGGATTCGTGGTTTAGAGGCGTTTGTGGCATGTACCTCATTAATGGGAGAGGAAGAAGAAGGATGGTCGCTCTACTTTCCTCTCGCACTATTATATTTCAAAAGGTCATCTTCGATGTCAATGCCTATGTTATACACAGCCTTGAAAGTATTTAAATTGTGTTGGTACTTTAAGTGCTTTGAATACTTCCCTTGGAGATTCTTGATAAACATCCTCACAGATTCCTTTTCGGTAGGAGCCTTGACCATATTAGCGGAAGTTTCCCTCCATTTATTGAAGAAAGACGTGAACCCTTCGTTTTCTTTTTGTTTTAACATCTCAAGCTGTCTATGGTCCGTCTCGTCTTGGATTTTGCTCTTATACCTATCTATGAAAGCGTTTGTTATCGACTCCCAAGAAGAGGTTTTTTCTTCCTCGAGAGAAAAGAACCATTGTTGACAAACGGTTTCGAGAGATAGTGGGAACAAGGAGGGGAACACCTTCTTATCGATACCCTTAATGTTCATTATGGTTTCAAAAGCTCTTAGATGGAAGTAAGGGTTATCTGTTGCCTTGAATTTAGGGATGTCAGTGGCGTTGAACTTATGCGGAAGAAGTTCCTAGCGAGACCCCTTGTGAACTCATGCCCTGAAATTTATAGTCACTAGATAGCTTTCTCAAACTTTCTTGCATGAGGTTCATTTGTTGTTGCTTCACAGGATCATCGATCTTGAGTGTGAGGAGCTTCAGTGTCTCAGTCACGGTAACCAATTGGTTCCTAACCTCATTGACTTCTTCTTGACTTTCCATTATCTTTTTAGCCTTCCTCTTTTGACGAATCGGTTTATCAAAAAGCGAGACCTGAATAAAAAGGTTGTCCTTGATTAATCGCCCTTCTCTCCTCGACCAAGTACTGCGGAAAAGGAATTTGGGGATATTCATTGTTAATTATTTGACTCAAACTTTATTCAATATGCAATGGAGGAGGAAGTGAAGAAAGATTAAAATAGAAAGTGAGAAAAGAATGATGTAAATGGAGGGATATGAAGAATTAGGAATAGAATGTACCCCCAACTCAAATGATGGAAAAGACTTACTCATGCATGAACCTAAGACATGGTCATGGTGATGCATACTCGAAGTGTGTGCTAAGACTAGTGAGTGTAGGTGGCATGTTGAGACTCGTGTCATGACCATGTGGCTAGACTATGTGACTAGACTCAATTAATGACTCGACAAGGTATGATTGACAGCGAAAATTAACCGAATTAATTAGAAAACTGGTTAATTAGACACTAGGTGATGACTCAACCAACAATCCGAACTGTTGGCCAAACGACAGAACTGGCGTCGCATTGTGTAGCTTGGCGCCATACGACAGAGCTGTCCCCAGGCGCCATACTCCACAGAGTGGCGCTACAGTCCAGGTTTTGGCGCCAATACTGGAGCTTCAATCTTGGACTGTTTTCGGTGTTATTAATAAACTAGGGTATGCCTAAAGTCGTACTAGGTCAATTCTGATTAAAATATTAGACTTTATTGACTCAAATTAATTAATTAATTAATTAGGCAAAGTTCTTTAAGTCATCAATTTATTTAATCTCAACACAAGTCAAAGAAACGGTTAAGAGATCATAAAATATATGCACAACAAATAATGCAGAATTAGTCAAGTAGGCACAATATGATGCAATGAGTTTGCGACCAAACCATGGCTCTAGTTCTCTAAAGTTCGGGATATGGTTTAATCAATAGAGGGTCTATGGTTAATTGTCCGGAGGCATCGTGCAGAAGCTTAACCGTGAAGGGTTGGCGCGAGTGGATGGGACACCGCGAGCTTTAGAGAAAACTCGCTTCCATGGTTTGGTGAATTCAACATCTCGGATGTACCCTTTGTTGCACGGAGCGTTCAATCGGGTAGAAGGTGCATGAATTCCCAGAGGGTTATGTACATATGTAGAACACATATGGGTTTCAAAAAAGTGAGAAAAAATTCAATTAGGAAGTAGGATCGAGCAAACAATACGAAAAACCGGTCGAAATTAGAGCGCATATTTCTAGCTCGGTATTGGGGGAGGTTGGCGCCAGCAATCAGAGACTGGCGCCAGGTTTTAGCTGTAGCGCCTGGCGCTACAGTTAAAAGCCTGGAGCCAATGCTTTGGTCATTGGCGCTACTTCCCACATGTCTGAGCAGCTTTCTATGCTCGATAAAATTTTCCAGTTTCGCGCGGTGTTATTTTGGTCCTAGTTGTGAAAGATATTTCTCAAATTTCCTACGTGTAAAATCCTATGTTTTTAACTCATTAAGGATGGTCTTTCCAATGAGATCTTTTTTATGCATATGACAATAATGTTAATCAAAATTACGCACATGAAATACTTAGAACATTTCGAGTCTCATCCACTCATTCTAAATCATTGCCGAAACAAATTCAAGAATTAAAATAGAAATCCTCCCCAGCGGGGTCGCCAAAAACTGTAGGGAATAAATTTCAAGCGTTAACCCCTAGCTTGAACCCCACTGTGATCGTACACTAAAGTACGGTGGCGTCCAAAAGGGAAGAAGATAGAGCAAAAGAGTCGCCAAAAGTTTTAGGAACTTGTAAACCGTTCACAAGGTGAAGGTTACACCCCTTAATGATCCAAGAGATCGTCAACACCATAAGGTCTAGAACCAAATAAGGGTTCGGGGATGAAGGTACAAATCCAACCTAAAAGAGATTGAATCTGCCCTAATAATAGGTCTCTACTTTATTCTGATCGTATTCATGTGCGCTTTCTAATTAACATGCAATCAATAGGTTTAACCTAAAACCTGTTTATCTATGTTGGTTGAATATAAATGCACAAATAAAACTATTATTGGCGATCACTTGAAATTATAATCAAAATTAACCCTAAACAAGATTATTAATTATCTTATATAAGCGTGATTACAAATACCAATTCCCTTTAAACATGCATAAAAAGTGTGATCAAGCAATAAATAAAATATATCAAGAAACATGATAATAATAATAAATATAATCATGATCATAAAATTATAACAATGAAATAATCATCATAATAACAATTATAATATTCATAATCATGTTCATGTTAATATTAAAGCATAATAAAAATAGCAAGATCCTAGGCATGATACTAACAAGATTAATAACAAACCCTAGAATGTCACTAAGCAATAAAAATCAAATCTTTAACCCTAACATGATACTAACATGAATAAATATTAGGAAGAACATAAAAGGCATCGCAGGAATCATAATAAACATATTTGATATTATAATCTTTTCCCTAAACATGATACTAACAATCATAAATATTAGGAATATCATAATAACAATTTCAACATGATTTTTACATCATAATATCAATAAATCATTAAAGTACTTACTTTGATGCCTTGTACCTTTTTCTAATAACAAAATACAGATGTTAGTAACTTCATGGAAAATAATATTCAAAACAATTAAATTAAATAATTGAAATAGAGATTTGGGACCAAACCCTCAAAAATTAAACCTTTCAAGTCTAGGGCGAAGGCAACTTCGAATATGGCTAGGTGTTTCTAGATCTTGTGAATGCGGAATTTTGTATGTAAAAATCAAGTTTGAAAAAGAGAGAAAGAGAGAGATGAATTGATTAAGGAAATCTTGATGAGGGGTAGCGAATGAAAACTGATTGTAGGTGAATGAAAACGGAGTTTTTAATACGTTATTTATAGAGAAATCAGCCAAAAAGATAAAATATCAGAACAGAGTCCTGGCGCAACTGAAACAGAGCTGACGCCAACCCTGGCTAACTGGCGCCAGGCGCCAACACTAGCGTTAGGCGCCAATGGCTGGCGCCGGGCACCAGGCCTGGCTCTAGGCGCCAATGCCTG
The DNA here is from genome assembly GCF_001683475.1 of Chenopodium quinoa. NCBI lineage: Eukaryota > Viridiplantae > Streptophyta > Magnoliopsida > Caryophyllales > Amaranthaceae > Chenopodium > Chenopodium quinoa. The sequence goes on along the minus strand of NW_018743814.1, from coordinate 956,649 downwards.
GATTCAGGTGCCAAGCCTGTTTTTGACATGCTTTCTCAAATCAAATAAGTTTTCCGTATTGGAGGATAAAATCGTATCTTTTCCTCGAAAATGCTTTTTGATCTCAATTAAAACTCTGAAAAGTCAACAAAAGTCAATTTATCAATGCTAATTGAATTAGGAATGAAAAGAACCTTCTAGAAGAATCTAGAAGATTAAAACCATTCCTAATTGCATTAGGAATGATAAATCATATTAGGCCCTCCTCTAGATCATTGGGCCGCATATAAGGCTCAAACCGGGCCCAGTTTAGTAAATTAGTCATAACTTCCTCAATATTCATGGGAATTGGGCCTATAATACATCGTTGGAAAGCTCTTGTCAAGCCCCATCCAAATACAATATTATTGGATCCATATCATGGACCAACCAAACTGGATTGGCTGTTTTCTTAAAATAAGTTTTCAAAAACAGAGAGAAGAGAAAAGAAAATTAAAACTTTCCGCAACACTAAACTTTCCACACGTTCGCTTCATTCGATTATGATTCAACGTGAAAGGTACTCATCACTGGGTTTGGTTTTGATGAGACACAAATGGGTGTCTACAACGACAATCTATTTTTTGAAGTATTGTCAGTTAGGGATGACAATCCAATTTTTGGAAAATTTGTCGTTTTAGAAGAATGCGCGACAATCCATATTTGAAAATATTGTCGTTTAAGAAGAATGCGCAACAATCTATATTTGGAAATATTGTCGTTTAAGTGCTTACTTTTAAACCGATAGGTTGGTGCTTGTAATGAGCCAGATTTTTAGGCTCTTAAGCTAAGTGAAACGATTTTTTGTCAGGTTAATCACTTACTATGATTATAATCAAACCGACTACTAATCATGTCAATTTGCTTATAGGGGCTAAATGGCATACCAAGGAACCCGAAATTGTTGTATGAGGTCGAAATAACCATTCTGAGAGGCTTCGAGCTATGTTGCTGCTGAAATATCTCTAGCGCCAAGAATTAACTCTGTCGCCAGACGCTGGGATCTAGCGCCAGGCGCTGAACATTGTTGCCAGACGACAGATGTTATCGCCAGGCAATAGCCTTGTCGTTTGGCGCTGGAGTCGGGTCTTCCCTATTCTGCTCTTGCTGCCGCTGTTGCTTGGTTTTGCTATGAACTTTGAGCTTGGTCATTTCCTTTCAACCAAATTCGCTCAAATCTTTTGTAAATTAAAGCTCTTTATCTCTAATTTACTGTTCCATGTAACTCCTCTTATCTTGGAGGAATCTCCTGTATCATATTCGCGGTTTTTTCGAAAAAAATCTTGGAATGTCCTCGCTTGCTGGGATGCACCTGCATTTATATCTTTGACCATATGATTTTGCTTATCTTTCTTTAGGGTTGACCTAAGACTTAGTGTTGACTGACTCATTGACTTGTCGTGACTCAAGGTATGAACTTGACTCGTTGTGATTGACTCGAGGTTGACTCGACTTAAAGTGTTTGACACATGTGTTAGACTCAAATCAAGGTGATATCATGACATGAATCAACATGTACATGACTCGTGTGTGCATTGTATTGTGATTGTGGGACTCAAAAATGAAAAAAGCAAAAAATTTCCGTTATTTTTGAGGAGGGTATCGACTTTCTCCCGAAAAAGAAAGACGCGAAAAAAGAATCGAAGTTTTCGAATGCATGTTGAATGAGCTTAGTCAAATATCATTTGATACTATCTCTCAAGGTGCAAGGATTAATCCATCCTAGGCTATCTCAATGGTTGACTCAATGATGAAAGTATTTGGGTAACTTAGGCACGGAGGCTAAGCACTTCATACTTCGATGCAATAATGATTATGATTGATGAGTGATGTTGATATGACAAGGCATGCTTCAACGTTGTGTTAAGATTTCATAACAAAGGGTTCCTAAGGGAAGGTATATTTGGTCATGTATCTGTGATGTGTGTGAAAGTGATTCTAAAGTTAGGCCGCAAAAGCTAAGTGTGTAGAAAGATATTATTTTTAGAAGAGTCAAATGATGATGACTCTTAGGCTAGGCAAGCTAATGATGTAAGGATCAAGCCCCCAAGTCTAGCTCTAAATGAATAGGGATGAGCACAAGGGATCCCTTGATATGATCATGGTGTGAGTGTGTGAATGTGAATATGAATGCATTTTTATTACGGCCGCACCTCGATGTGAGGTTGCCTACGTATCCGTTAGGAATCAGGCCGAACGTAGCTCTAGCCGAACCTCGCACAAGTGTGTATACCTCAAAAAGGTCTTTTTAAGGGTTGTAACGTGGTTAGGCTAAAGGTTGAAGAAGAAGGGGATAAAAGGCTCAAGACCCTAGATCAGCCCCCAAGGTGTGCAACCTTGCTTTTGAATCGTTATATTTTCATGCTTGAGGTTTTCTACTCTTTTTTAGCTCTCTCTTTTGCTTTAGCATTTATTTCTTTTTTATAAGTGTGGGCAATCCCGATCATGCGGTCTATCACTCACTTGGAATTCATGTTTCTTAGGCACGGTACTGAGCACTCGATAAGAGACGCAATCTAAGACATGTTCATATCAAAGACATGTTCATGTCAAAGACATTGGAACACTTACCCTTTTGTACACTTTTTTTTATTATTATTTTTGTTTGCTTCTTATTTGCTATTTTAATCTTTTGAAGTCACTCAAGCTTTTTATGAAATTGAAATTGCATAAGTTACACACCATCCCATCCCAAGGTTAGGTAGATGTGGGTTGAAAAATGAAAGGTCTATCGTTAGACAAGGATCAAAGTGGTTTATGAAGAAAGGATTGTAAATTAGAAGGGTGAAAGTAAATATGATGTGGCTACAAGGGGTGCCTCAAATCATTGGTATACCTTGTGCTTAGCTTGACAATGATTTTTTTTTAATTTAATTTTTTTATTTAATTTTTCATTTTATTTAATTTTTTATTTATTTATTTTTTAATGCAATGTAATGAAATGATCATATGCAAGGAAATAAATACTCATTTTATTAAAAGGGAAAAAGAAAGATTCTACAAAATTAATCTAAGGGAAAAGAAAAGTGACTATGCTAGACTTATTGGGGGAAACGGTAAATAAAAAAAAGAAATAGAAAAAAGAGGTCATGAAATCTCATCGTTGAAGCTCGCCTCTGTCTTATGTCGTTTGCTTCTTCATCACCCAGTCTTCTCGTTAGCTAGAGGCAATGGGATCTTATTTGCTTCTATGGGATATTGAATGAGATTTTGAAACCTGTAGCATTCATCAGTAGTATGACTGCGTCCTCGATGGTACTTGCAATAAGAGTTGGGATTCCATCTCGAAGATGGATTTTCTGGCGTTGGATCCTCGTTAGGGCCAATAGGTTTGATTAATCCTCGATCATAGAGATGATCGAAAGCAGCATCGTAGGTGATTCCAATGGGTGTGAAATCTCTCTTGGGTTTCCTTTTAGATTCTTGATTGTCCATGGCTAAGACACTATTATGGTCAAAGGTACTAACATTATTACTAGAGTGGGCATTTTCGGAAGAAGAAGGATTGTCGTTCTTCTTTCCTTTCCAGCCAATGTGGTTAATATTGTTAGTAGCTTTTTGTTTTGCGAGGTCATCTTCGATTTCAATTCCGATGTCATAAACAGCTTTGAAAGTATTCAAATTATGTTGATATTTTAAATGCTTCGAATACTTCTCCCGGAGATTCTTGATAAACATCCTCACAGATTCTTTTTCGGAGGGCACCTCAATCATCTTAGAGGAAGTTTCCCTCCACTTATTTAAGATAGAAGTAAAGCCTTCATTCTCTTTTTGTCTTAACATCTTAAGTTGTCTATAATCGGTTTCAACTTCAATATTACACTTGTACCTATCAATGAAAGCGTTCACTATTGACTCCCAAGTAAAGGTTCTCTCTTTGTCAAGGGAGAAGAACCATTGTTGGCAAGCGGTTTCAAGAGATAGAGAAAATATAGAGGGAAACACTTTCTTATCAATACCTTAATACTTATTATTGTTTCAAAAGCTCGTAGATGAAAATAAGGGTTGTCAATTGCCTTGAATTTTGGGATGTCGTTGTCATTGACTTCTGCGGAAAAAGCTCCTTGTCCACCGAGACCCCTTGTGAACTAATGCCTTGTGTAGACACCCATTTGTATCTCCCCAAAACCAAACCAGGTGATGAGTACCTTTCAAGTCGAATCATAATCGAATGAAGTGAAAGTGTGGAATGTCTAGTGTTGCGGATAGTTTTAATTTCTTTTCTCTTCTCTCTGTTTTTGAAAACCTATTTTAATGAAACAGCCAATCTAGTTTGGTTGGTCCATGATATGGGTCCAATAGTAGTGTAGTTGGATAAGGATTGAAAAGACATTTCCAACAATATATTATAAGCCCAATTCCGATGAATATTGAGGAAGTTATGGCCAAATTACTAAACTGGGCCTGGTTTGAGCATTATATGCGGCCCAATGATCTAGGGGAGGGCCTAATATGTATTTATCATTCCTAATGCAATTAGGAATGGTTTTAGTCTTCTAGATTCTTCTAGAAGGTTCTTTTCATTCTTAATTCAATTAGCATTGATAAATTGACTTTTGTTGACTTTTTAGAGTTTTAATAAGAATAAAAGAGTATTTTTAAGGAAAATACGATTTTATCCTCCTGTACGGTTAAATTCTATCTGGTTTTTAGAAAACGCGTCAAAAACCTGATTAGCGCCTAACGCCAGCATTAGCGCCTGGCGCTAGCATTAGCGTCTAACGCTAACTCTGTTTTTTCATGTTAGAATTCTGGTTCGATTTTCTATCTTTTTTGCTGATTTTCTCTATAAATAGCCTCCTAAAAACTCCGTTTTGATTCATCTACAATCACCAACTCTCATCAAGAATTTCTTGATTCTTTATCTCTTTCTAGCCTAGCTTTTTACAAAAACAATTCCTCCTACATTAGCACTAGACACACCTAGCCAAGTTCGAAGTTGCCTTCGCCCTAGACGTGAAAGGTTTTAATTTCTGAGGGTTTGCTCCCAAATCTCTCTTTCAATTATTTAATTTAATTTAATTGTTTGTTTATTATTTTCCTTGAAGTTACTAACGTGTGTATTTTGATATTAGAAATAGGTACGAGTCATCCAAGTAAGTGCTTTAATTGTTTAATTAATATTATGACATAGAGATCATGTTTAGGTTATTATTATTATTCCTAGTATCATGTTAGGATGCGTGATGTTTTGAATGACAACAATGATTCTTAGTATTATGTTTAGAGAAAAGGTTATAATATCAAATGTAACAATTATGATTCCTGCGATGCTTCCTATTTTCTTTCCTAATATTCATGTTAGTATCATGTTAGGGCTAAAGATTTGATTTTTATTGCTTAGTGACATGCTAGGGTTTGTTATTAATCTTGTTAGTATCATGCCTAGGGTCTTGCTATTATTATGCTTTAACATGATTACTATGATTATGGTTATTATAATAATTATCATTATTATGATGATTATTGTTTTGATTATTATTATGATTATTTTGATTTTGATTATTATGATTATTATGTTGATTGATATATATTTATTGTTATTGCTTGATCACGCCTTTTATGCATGTTTAAAGGGAATTGGTACTTGTAATCATGCTTAATAAGATAATTAATAATCTTGTTTAGGGTTAATTTGATTATAATTCAAGTGATTGCCAATAATAGTTTTATTTGTGCATTAAATTCAACCAACATAGATAAACAGGTTTAGGGTTAATCCTATTGATTGTATGTTAGTCAGAAAGCGCACATGAATACGATCAGAATAAAGTAGAGGCCTATTATTAGGGCAGGTTCAATCTCTTTTAGGTTGGATTTGTACCTTCATCCCCGAACTACCAGTCATGGTTCCAGACCTATTGGAGTTAACAATCTCCTGGATCGTTAAGGGGTGTAACCTTCACCTCGTGAACGGTTTACAAGTTCCTAAAACTTGTTAGCGACTCTTTTGCTCTATCTTCTTTCCCTTTAGATGCCACCGTACTTAAGTGTATGATCACAGTGGGGTTCATGCTCGAGGTAATGCTTGAAATATTCCCTACACCTTGAAATTTGTAGTCACTAGATAGCTTGCTCAAGCTCTCTTGCATGAGGTCCATCTGTTGTTGCTTCATAGGGTCATTGATTTTGAGGGTCAAAGCCTTCAACGCCTCAGTCACATCAGTCAATTGGTTCCTGAGTTCGTAACTTCTTCTTGAGTTTCCATTATCTTCTTAGCTTTCCTCTTTTGACGAATCGGTTTATCAAAAAGTAAGACTTGAATAAAGGCGTTGTCCTTGATTAATCGCCCTTCTCTCCTCGACCAAGTATTGTGGAAAAGGAATTTGGGGATATTCATTGTTAATTATTTGACCCAACTCTATTCAACATGCATAGATGAAAGAAGGTAGGAAGAATGAATGTTGTGATGTGAAGAAAAATGATGTAGATGGAGAGATATGAAAAAATTAGGAATAGAATAAACCCCCAACTCAAATGACGGAAAAAACCGACTCATGCATCAACCTAAGACATGGTCATGGTGTGAAAAGAGTATGTACAAAGTGTGTGCTAAGACTAGTGAGTTTAGTTGACATGTTAAGACTTGTGTCATGACCATGTGGCTAGACTATGTGACTAGAATCGAACAAAGACTAAGTTAAGACCTCACGTATATGCATTAAACTGGACAGGCTGTGGTATTTTAGTCATAACCTTTGATAAAACTCGGGGCTATAGATCCATAGGTTGTGACCAAAACAAGTTGACATTTGTGCAGTATACGGGAATAAAATCCGGGTTGACTCAAAAGAATTATGACTCAGATTTAGACATATTTATTAGCTCAAATTAATTAATTAATTAATTAAGCAAAGCCTTTTAGTCATTTATTAGTTTGTTTAGGCTTAATCAAAAGTTAAACAAATGGTTAGGAAAATCACATAGAGTATGCACAAACAAATAATGCTCAAGTAGTCCAGTAGTCACAATATGATGCAATGAGTTTGCAACCTAACCATGGCTCTAGTTCTCTAAAGTTCGGGATATGGGTTAGTCAAAGAGGGTCCATGGTTAATTGTCCGGATGCACCGCGCGGAAGCCTTATCGTGAAAGGTTGGCGCGAGTGGATGGGACACCGCGAGTTTAGAAAAACTTGCTTCCATGGTTTGGTGAATTCAACATTCTCGGATGTACCCTTTGTTGCACAGAGCGTTCAATCAGGCAGATGGAGCATGAATTCCCAGAGTGTTATGTCCATATGTAGAACACATATGGGTTTCAGAAAAGTGAGAAAAACTCAATCAGGAAGTAGGATCGAGCAAACAGTGCTAAAAACTGGTCAAAATTAGAACGCATATTTCTGGCTCGGTATTGGATGAACTTGGCGCCAGCGAACAGATGGCGGCGCCACAATTTGGCTTTAGCGCCTGGCGACAGAAGCTGTAGCCTGGCGCTAAAGTCAAATAAGTGGTGCTAGACTTTGTTTCCTGACGCTAGTTCCTACATGCCTCAGCAGCTTTCTGTGCTCGATAAAATTTTCCAGTTTCGCGCAGCATTATTTCGATTCTTTTTGTGAAAGATATTCCTCAAATTTCCTATGTTTTTAACTCATTACGGATGGTCTTTCCAATAAGATCTTTTTTTATGCATATGACAATAATGTTAATCAAAATTACGCACATGAAATACTTAGAACTTTTCGAGTCTCATCCACTCATTCTAAATCATTGCCGAAATAAATTTCAGGAATTAAAATAGAAATCCTCCCCAGTGGAGTCGTCAAAAACTATAGGGATTATTTCAAGCATTACCCCAAACTTGAACCCCACTGTGATCATACACTTAAGCATGGTGTTGTCCAAAGGAAAAGAAGATAGAGCGAAAGAGTCGCCAACAAGTTTTAGGAACTTGTAAACCGTTCACGAGGTGAAGATTACACCCCTTAACGATCCAGGAGATCGTTAACTCCAATAGGTCTGGAACCATGACTGGTAATTCGGGGATGAAGGTACAAATCCAACCTAAAAGAGATTGAACCTGCCTTAATCATAGGCCTCTACTTTATTTTTATCGTATTCATGTGCGCTTTCTGATTAACATGAAATCAATAGGATTAACCCTAAACTTGTTTATCTATGTTGGTTGAATATTAATGCACAAATAATTCTATTATTGGCGATCACTTGATTACAATCAAATTAACCCTAAACAAGATTATTAATTATCTTATTAAGCGTGATTACAAGTATCAATTCCCTTTAAACATGCATAAAAGGTGTGATAAAGCAATAACAATAAAATATCAAGCAACATAATAATAATAACAATAATCAATTATAATCATAATATTCATGTTAAAGCATAATAATAGCAAGATCCTAGGCATGATACTAACAAGATTAATAACAAACTCTAGCATGTCACTAAGCATAAAAATCAAAGCTTTAACCCTAACATGATACTAACATGCTATTAGAAAAGAATAAGAAGCATCACAGGAATCACTATTATCATATTTGATATTAGAAATTATAGGTATTACCCTAAACATGATACTAGGAAGATCAAAACGCCCTAACATGACACTAGGAATCATAATAACAACCTAGACATGATTTCTATATCATAATAACAACGCAAACAATTAAAGCACTTACTTGGATGCCTCGTATCTCTTTCTAATAACAAAATACACGCGTTAGTAATTTCAAGAAAAATAATAAACACCAATTAAATTAAATAATAATTGAAAGAGTGATTTGGGACCAAACCCTCAGAAATATCAAACCTTTCACGTCTAGGGCGAAGGCAACTTCGAATCATGCTAGGTGTATCTAGGTCTTGTGAATGCATAATTTTTTTAAAAAAGGGGTTGGTTTAGAAAAGAGAGAGAAAAGAATTAGAGAACTAAGGAATTGATGATTGTAGATGAGAATTGATAATTGATGAGAATTCGTGATTGAAAACAGAGTTTTTAGGAGGCTATTTATAGAGAAAAATCAACCACAAAGATAGAAAATCGAACCAGATTTCTGACGTGAATAAACGGAGTTAGTGCCAGACGCTAAAGCTAGCGCCAGGCGCCAAGCTTAGCGACAGGCGCTAATGCTGGAGTTAGGCGCTAATCAGGTGTTTGAAGCGTTTTCTAAAATCAGATAGAATTTAAACGTACAGGAGGATAAAATTGTATTTTCCTCAAAAACACTCTTTTATTCTGATTAAATCTCGAAAAAGTAAAAAAAAAAAAAGTCAATTTATCAATGCTAATTGAATTAGGAATGAAAAGAACCTTCTAGAAGAATCTAGAAGACTAAAACCATTCCTAACTGCATTAGTAATGATAAATCCATAATAGGCCCTCCCTTAGATCATTGGGCCGCATATAAGGTTCAAACCGGGCCCAATTTAGTAATTTGGCCATAACTTTCTCAATATTCATCGGAATTGGGCTTATAATATATCGTTACAAAGCTCTTTTCAAGCCTTATCCAACTACACTACTATTGGACCCATATCATAGACCAACCAAACTGGATTGACTGTTTTCTTAGAATAGGTTTTCAAAAACAGAGAGAAAAGAAAATAAATTAAAACTATCCGCAACATTAGACTTTCAACACTTTCACTTCATTCGATTATGATTTGACGTGAAAGGTACTTATCACCGGGTTTAGTTTTGGGGAGACACAAACGGGTGTCTACATAAAGTTGGAATATTTATTGAACTTATGTTCATTTTTCCAACTCCCTTTTATTTTGTCAAAATCTCAAGATTAATTTAAATTGATTAAATTAATAGTGAGTAATTGCCCTCTTATTTTTGTTGCACCAAGTTAAACTAATTTTATTAAAGAATGGTTCTTGGAAATAATTTTTGTTAAATGCACTTAGATGGATTATATTTGAGTTAAACTTATCTAATTTTCATTTTTCACATTACACTAGTTCTAAAAATAATTTAGAATTAATTATTAAGTCATGAAAAACTCGGGTTCAAAAACCCGAGAGTATGACACGCAAACCAAGACAACACCCATCGACTAGTCGGACTACTGTTCAGCCCGCATGTGGCTGCCAAGGGTTGATGCTTGGTGCGCGCCACTGTTGGTGCGTGGCTGGTGTATCTGAGGAAGCAAGCACTACTGTCAAGTAACAGCGTGCCGCAGTAGCATACCTGTGCGCGCTAGCCACTGCTTGGTGCGGGCTTACTGCTCGTGTGCGACAGTGGTGTGCGAGGGATGTGCTGCGAGGCTGGCGGCATGGTGCGCATAGCTAGCAAGCTTGTGCGGCCTCGTGGCTTGTGTTCTTGCGCGCCCCGTAGAAGAGTCGACGCGTATGCTGTATTCTAAGCTATGGGTGTGACGCTTAGCATGAGTCATGGCTATGCACACCTCCCCTTAATTAGCACATATACCCCGGTTTTAAGGCGATATTATTATTTTGCGTTTTAGCTTTTTTATTTATTTTAATTAATCTTGTTTATTTTAATTGAAATTTTGGAGGCTAGGCCTCGGTTTTCTTAGCGGCATTTGCAAAATTTTATTTTGGAAAATAATTGGTTTTTACTAGCATACATAATTGGATTAATTAAGATGGATGCGGAATTTAGTGGGAGCTTCAAATATTAATTGCACTTATTTACATAATCGGTTAAAACAACTTTGACTTGTTTTAATTAGGCGTGTTAATTGAATTAACCACCTAGATTAGTTACTAGTTATCGCGTGTTTATGCATTATTACTTGTTTTTGTTGTAAAATGGATGGGCCATTCACAAATAGTGAATGGATGAATGGAATGTATATTCTCTCACATGTTTTATAAAATGGCAACTAGTGGGGCCCGATAAGGATAGAATATACGGACTACGATCCGTGATGTATTTTTGTAAATCTTATTACGGTCTGCGTACCGTTGAGTATTTTTGTTCCTTAATATTTAGATTAGTCCTAATCGTAGATACTAGTAGTTGAATAATTTTGGTCAAGTCTTGAAGACGGAGGTTCTTGGAAGACAAAGCCATGAAGTTGCAAAAGAAAACCTTTTGAAGACTTGAAGAATTCAAGGGGTCTTGCTAGTTGCCAATATGCATCAAAATGCTTATGCTTTACATACTTATGATCATTTATGTATGAATTATATGTTAGATGCATTTTTAGGATTTCAAATGGTGCGATGATGAATTAATTTCACTTAAATCAACCAACATAAAAACCCTAGGTCCCTAAATATTGAGTAAAATTGCCATTCCAAAACAAAACTTATCGACCTATTGAGAGTAGTGATGGGCTAAGCCAAAGCGAGGCATCACTACTACTCCCTAGACTCATAAGGCATACCGGATATGCAAGTTGGTTTTGGTTGTATTCAACGATATGAGTGATGAGTCCTTACATGTCGTGGCAAAGTGGATAAATTGTTGAGAGAGCATTAAATGAGAAGATTTATTCAACCAAGGGTGGCTTGGAGCCATTAGCAAAGCGTTGCTTATCTTGGAAGATTGAGTGCTAAGACAAGCCAAAGCATACTTAGCCACTCTTTGTTTCCTTGGATCTTGGAATCGACTTATTTTTACTAAAAGGGGACAAATTTTAAGTGTGAATAATACGTTAAATAAGTTAGAAATATGCATGAATTAAAATTCAATCTTATTTAAGTATTATGAATGGTTTTTCATTAAAATTCTTTGAATTGTAGAATCACGTCTTCAAGTAACTCAAACAACCAGTTTTCATTACGCTCAATTCTCGACAAGGAGAAGTTGAGTGGGCCAAATTTTCTTGATTGGCAAAGAAATTTGCAAATTTTTCTCATGCAAGAGCAAAAGGAATATGTCCTTGATGAGGAAATGCCCGATGCTCCTAATGAGGAAGTGACTCAGGCTGCCCTAAACTGATGGCAAAGTGCCAATCAAGGTGTCAAATGCATCATGTTGGTCGTAATGTCTCCGGAGCTTCAAAAGACTTTCTTTGAAAAGGAGACAACTTTTGAGATCATTTTTGAGCTGCAGAATATGTTCTAAGAGCAGGCCCAAACGGAAAGGTTTGAAACCAACAGACAGATCCTTGAGAGCAAGCTCAAGAAAGGAGAGTCAGTCAGCCCACATGTACTCAAAATGATAGGATTGTTTGAGAACATGGGTAGGCTTGATGCGGGGTATTTAATCGAGATGGAAATTGACATGATTCTCCACTCGTTGCACAAAAACTATAATCAGTTCAAGATGAACTATAATATGCACAACATGGAAAAAACCTCACTGAGCTTCATGGTATGTTGAAGCAAGCCGAGCTAACGCTCAAGGATGAGGGAAAATATTATATGGTCATGGTGAAAAAGGGCAAGCCGTTCAAGCGCATGGGCAAAAAGAAGAAAGGATTCATGGGGAAAGGTAAGAAGAACTTTCCGCCTAAGCCGAAAGCTACCAAGGACAACAAGGAAAAGAAGGTAGCATCTTCTAAATTTGATTCCAAATGCTTCTATTGTAAGAGCAAGGGACATTGGAAGAAAGATTGCCTCAAATTCAAGGAAGATAAGAAGAACGTAACCTTTGCTTCTTAATCAGGTATATTCGTTATAGACTTAAACTTCAATAGCTCAACATCATGGGTATTAGATACCGGATGTGGCTCACACCTTTGTTCCAATTCTCAGGGACTAAGGAACGTTAGGAAGCTAGAGAAGGGAGAGGTTAACTCCGGGTCGGCAATGGAGCCAGAATTGCGGTCGTATCCGTTGGAACTCTCAATTTGTCTTTGCCCCTTGGGCATGTTTTGGAACTTGATAGTTTTTACTATGTTCCCAACATTACCAAAAACATCATTTCAATTTCGGCGTTGAATGCTAAAGTTTTTGAATTTCGAGTAAAAGACAATGAATGTTCATTATATCTCAATAATGTTTTATATGGTATCGCACATTCTGAAAATGATCTTTATGTGATATCTTTAGACAAACAAGTTTATAATGTGAATAATACTACCAAAAGAACTAAGACCATGGATTCAAATCAAACTCACTTGTGGCATTGTCGTCTTGGCCACATTAACATCAAAAGCATCAAGAAGGCGTTCTTGACTCTTTCGATTTAGAATCTTTAGAGAATTGCGAAGGATGTTTATTAGGTGTAGACACCCAAATGTGTCTCCCCAAAACCAAACCCAGTGATGAATACATTTCATGTCATTTGATTATCGAATAAAGCGAAAGTGCGAAAAGTCTAGTGATGAGGATGTTTTTATTAACATATCTTTTCTTTCTATTTTTGAAAATATTTCTTTTCTTACCCTATTTATGAAAAAACTTGCATTCCAGTTTAGTTTGGTCCATGATAAGGGTCTAATAATAGTCTAGTTGGATGGGGCTTGAAAAGACCTTTCCAACGATATATTATAAGCCCAATTCCGATGAATAATGAGGAAGTTATGGCCAAAATACTAAACTAGGCCCAGTTTGGTTCTTACATACGGCCCAATGATCTAGAGAAGGACCTATTATTAATTATCATTCCTAAAGCTATTAGTATTGATTGTTGTCTTCTAGAATACTCTAGTAGGTTCTTTTAAATCGTAATGGAGTTAGGATTGATAATTATGTTTCAAAGAGTTTAAAATTGAATAAAACTACTCCTTTTGAGAATCGTTGTTTTGTACGAAGTGGAATATATTCAGATTTTATTTTCGTGCCTCATAATATTTATCCAAAATTTATATGTTTGGATAGATCTTAAATTATATTTCCAATGATATATTATAATATTAAATCCAAGCTATAACGAAAAAGATATGAATGGAATATGAAACTCTATCCAAAACTGACACCCTTCCACTATTTCGGCCATATCTTTTTATCTACAAAATATTTTAATCTGATTCTAATTGGGTTGGAAATTAGAATTCAAGAGCTTTCCAACGAGATATTATATTCCTTTTTTAAACTTTTGGATCAAAAGATATGATAAAAACAAAATCCACAAAAAATGTCTTGCAGCGCCGGACGACAGGTTTGTCGCCTTGCAACAGATTATGTCGCCTCGCGATAGCTGGCAACATGTCATGTTGTCGGTGATAGAGGCGTGTTTTATTCCCTTTCAAACTCTGATTCTATTCTATCGATTATGGACTATTATATTATAAATAGGGTCCTTAGACCTCCATTTTCAAATCACCAACTCTTATCAATAATTTCTTGATATATTCTCTCTCTCTTGTTCTAAACGAGCCTTTTCTCAAACACAAAATTCCACATTCACAAGATCTAGACACACCTAGCATAATTCGTAGTTGCCTTCGCCCTAGACGTGAAAGGTTTGATATTTCTGAGGGTTTGGTCCCAAATCTCTTTTTCATTATTTAATTTAATTCTTTGATTTTATTATTTTTCATGAAGTTACTAACGTGTGTATTTTGTTATTAGAAAGAGGTACGAGGCATCCAAGTAAGTGCTTAATTGTTTTTATTGTTATTATGATATAGAAATCATGCTGATGATGTTTTTCCCTAGTATCATGTTAGGATGCTTTTCTTAGTATTGATGTTTAGAGTAACAACAATAAGTTCCTAGTATCATGTTTAGGGTAAATAATATAATATCAGATATGCTTATTATGATTTCTATGATGCTTCCTAAATAATATAGTATCATTTCTATCATGTTAGTATCATGTTAGGGTTAAAGCTTAGATTTTTAATGTTTAGTGACATGCTAGGTTTTGTTATTAATCTTGTTAGTATCATGCCTAGGATCTTACTATTATTATGCTTTAGCGTTGATACGGTTAACTTAATTATGATTATTATTGTTATAATTTATGATGATTATTATGTTGATTGATATATATTTGTTGTTATTGCTTGATCACGCCTTTTATGCATGTTTAAAGGGAATTGGTACTTGTAATCACGCTTAATAAGATAATTAATAATCTTGTTTAGGGTTAATTTGATTATGATTCAAGTGATTGCCAATAATAGATTTATTTGTGCATTAATATTCAACCAACATATATGTATAGATTAAACAGGTTTAGGGTAAACCTAATGAGTGCATGTTAGTCAGAAAGCGCACATGAATACGAGAAGAATAAAGTATAGGTCTATTATTAGGTCAGGTTCAATCTCTTTTAGGTTGGATTTGTACCTTCATCCCAGAACTTCCAGTCATGGTTCAAGACCTATTGGAGTTAACGATCTCTTGGATCGTTAAGGGGTGTAACCTTCACCTTGTGAACGGTTTACAAGTTCCTATAAATTGTTGGCGACTCTTTTGCTCTAGCTTCGTCCTTCCCTTTGGATGCCACCATGCTTAAGTGTATGATCATTGTGGGGTTCAAGTTTGGGGTAATGCTTAAAATATTCCCTACATTAGGTAAGATGATAAAGCAACCATTCTCCAAGTTAGGAGAAAGAGCAGGTGCCTTATTAGGTGTAATGAGCTCCGCCACAAGAAACGGACATCGATATTTCATCACATTCACAGACGATTATAGTAGATATGGCTATGTCTACCTAATGTCGCACAAATCTGAATCATTTGACAAGTTCAAAGAATTTCAGAGTGAAGTGGAAAATCAGCTTGGCAAGAAAATCTAAGCCCTTCGATCGGATTGAGGTGGTGAATACTTGAGCCAAGAATTCGATGACCATCTGAAAGATCATGGTATACTTTCAGAGCTGAAACCTCCAGGAACTCCACAATGGAATGGAGTATCCGAACGAAGAAATCAAACCTTGTTAGACATGGTACGATCAACCATGGGTCTTAGTAATCTTCCTATCTTTTTCTGGAGACACGCACTTTTAACTGCGACACTAACATTGAACCGTGCTCCATCGAAAGCTGTAGAAAAGACTCCATACGAGTTATGGACGAACAAAACTCCTAGGTTGAATTTTCTAAAGATATGGGGATGCGAAGCATATGTCAAGAAATTGATTTCTGACAAACTTCATCCCAAATCTGATAAGGTTTACTTTGTGGGCTACCCAAAAGAAACCAATGGGTATTACTTCTACAACAAATCGGAGAAAAAAGTGTTTCCTGCTTGCGATGGTGTCTTTTTAGAGAAGGAGCACCTTTCCAAAATGACAAGTGGGAGGAAAATCGAACTCAACGAAGTTCGTGAGGATGAGCAACAAAATCAAAATGACAGTCAAAGTGCTCAAACAGCAGCTGTTGACGAAGGTCAAAGTGATCAAAATATGCAAAGTCTAATCGACAATGAAAATGCTCAATCCAATACCCTACGTAGGTCTTAGAGGCTGCGATCTAAACTTGATAGATATCTTGGATTGTTTTTAACCGAGAATCGGGACATCCTAATCATGGATGGAGATGAACCGGCAACCTACAAGCAAGCGATGGCAAGCATCGACTCTCCTAAATGGCAAGAGGCCATGAGATCTGAAATGGATTCCATGTTTGATAATCAAGTCTGGGACTTGGTTGACTTACCCGAAGGGTAAACATCTATCGGATGTAAGTGGATTTTCAAGTTGAAAACCGACAAAGATGGGGAATGTGTTCATTTACAAAGATTGATTGGTAGCAAAAGGTTATTGACAAGTTCATGGTATTGATTACGATTAAACCTTTTCTCCAGTCGCAATGCTTAAATTCGTTCGGATCCTCCTAGTGATTGATGCATATTATAATTATGACATATGGTAGATGGACATTAAAACCGCCTTTTTAAATGGTATTTTGGAAAAAACTGTGTATATGACACAATCTGAAGGTTTTGTCGACTAAAACAACGCTTGAAAGGTATGCAAGCTTAAGAAATCCATTTATGGATTAAAGCAAGCAAGCAGAAATTAGAATCTGCGATTTGATGAAGCCATTAGTAAGTAGGTTTTCTCAAGAATCTAGATGAGTCTTGTGTTTACAGGAAGGTCAGTGGGAGTGACGTGGCCTTCCTAGTCTTATATGTCGATGACATTTTCCTCATTAGAAACAACATTCCATTGTTAGAGTCTGTAAAGGCTTGGCTCGAAAAATGTTTTTTAATGAAAGACTTGGGAGAGACTCAATACATACTTGGCATAAAGATCTATAGGGATAGATAAAAAAGGAGGATAGGATTGAGTCAAAGTACTTATATTGATAAGGTACTAGATCGATTCTGCATGGAAGGAGCCAAGAGAGGCCACCTACCCATGTTGCATGGCATAACCCTAAGCAAGAAGTAGTGTCCAAAGACACCTGATGAGCGAGAAAGGGAATCAGATTCCATATGATTCGCTTATTGGATCGATCATGTATGCCATGATATGTACGAGGCCGATACCAATCAGATCTAGGAGAGGCGCATTGGACTACGGCCAAGAATATCCTAAAGTACCTGAAAAGGAACAAGGATAAATTCCTGGTCTATGGTGGTAGAGATTAATTAGTTATTGAGGGTTATATTGACCCAAGCTTCTAGACAAACATAGATGACTTCAAGTCACAATCTGGGTACATATTCTGTCTCAATGGAGGAGCGTTTATTTGTAAGAGTGCTAAGTAAAGCACAACTGCAGATTCTATAACTGAAGCCGAATACTTGGCAGCATCCGAGGCAGCTAAGGAGGCAGTTTGGATTCGCAAGTTCATTGGTGAACTTGGTGTTGTACCTGTAGACACCCATTTGTGTCTCCCCTAAACTAAACCCAGTGATGAGTACCTTTCACGTCGAATCATAATTGAATGAAGTGAAAGTGTGGAAAGTCTAGTGTTGCGGTTAGTTTTAATTTCTTTTCTTTCTCTCTATTTTTGAAAAACTAAATTATGAAAACAGCCAATCCAGTTTAGTTTGTTCCATGGAAAATGTCCAATAATGGTGTAGTTGGATTGGGTTCAAAAAAAACTTTCCGATGACATATTATAACCCCAATTCCGATGAATAATGAGGAAGTTATGGCCAAATTACTAAACTGGGCCCAGTTTGATTGTAATATGCAGCCCAATGATCTAGAGGAGGGCCTATTATGGTTTATCATTCCTAATGCAATTAGGATTGATTATAGTCTTCAAGAATCTTCTAGAAAATTCTTATGAATCCTAATTTAATAAGCATTGATAAATTGACTTTAATTGACTTTTAAGAGTTTTAATTGGAATAAAAGAAGTGTTTTTAAGGAAAATACAGTTCTGCCCCCTCGTACGCTTAAATTTTATCAAAATAAGAAAACGCGTGGAAAACTGATTTGCAGCGCCATACAATAGCTCCGTCGCCTGGCGACAGACTTGGCGTTTGGCGACCGACCCAATGTCTGGTGACAACCGTTTCGTCTGGCAACACGCACGTGTTTGGCGCTGCAGTCGTGTTTTAATCTTTTCGAAACTCTGATTCGTTTTTTTATCATATCCGACTGATTTTCATTATAAATAGCGTCCTTAGACCTCCGTTTTTAATCAACAATTATCAATTCTAATCAATTCTCTCTATTAATTCTTAAGATTTTTCTCTAGTCACCAACTCTCATCAAGAAAATCTTGATATTCTCTCCCTCTTTTCTAAACTAGCTTTTCTCAAATACAAAATTCCGCATTCACAAGATCTAGACACACCTAGCCAAGTTCGAAGTTGCCTTCGCCCTAGACGTGAAAGGTTTAATTTCTGAGGGTTTGGTCCCAAATCTCTCTTTCAATTATTTAATTTAATTGTTGGCTTTAATATTTTCCTTGAAATTACTAACGTGTGTATTTTGTTATTAGAAAGATATAAGAGGCATCCAAGTAAGTGCTTTAACTATTTTTGTTGTTATTATGATATAAAAATCATATCTAGGTTGTTCATATGATTCCTAATGTCATGTTAGGGTGTTTTGATCTTCCTAGTATCATGTTTAGGGAAAAGGTTATAATTTCAAATATGCGTATTATGATTTCTATGATGCTTCCTATTTTCTTTCCTAATATCATGTTAGTATCATGTTAGGGTTAAAGCTTTGATTTTTATATGTTTAGTGACATGCTACGGTTTGTTTATTAATCTTGTTAGTATCATGCCTAGGATCTTGCTATTATTATGCTTTCACATGATTTTTTTTATTATTATTCTGATTGTTATTATTATTATTATTATTATTATTATGTTGCTTGATTATATTTATTGTTATTGCTTGATCACGCCTTTTATGCATGTTTAAAGGGAATTTGTACTTGTAATCACGCTTAATAAGATAATTAATAATCTTGTTTAAGGTAAATTTGATTATAATTCAAGTGGTCGCCAATAATAGTTTTATTTGTGCATTCATATTCAACCAACATAGATTAAAAAGTTCTAGGGTAAACCTTATGACTGCATGTTAGTCAGAAAGTGCACATGAATACGAGAAGAATAAAGTAGAGGTCTATTATTAGGGCAGGTTCAATCTCTTTTAGGTTGGATTTGTACCTTCATCCCCGAACTTCCAATCATGATTCCAGACCTATTGGAGTTAATGATCTCCTAGATCGTTAAGGGGTGTAACCTTCACCCTGTGAACGGTTTAATTTACAAGTTCCTAAAACTTGTTGGCGACTCTATTGATCTAGCTTCTTTCCCTTTGGACGCCACCATACTAGTGTATGATCACAGTGGGGTTCAAGTTTGGGGTAATGCTTGAAATATTGCCTACAGTTTTTGGCGACTCCACTAGGGAAGAATTCTATTTTAGTTCCTAATATTTATTTTGGCAATTATTTATAATGAGTGGATGAGACTCGAAAAGTTCTAAGTATTTCATGTGCGTAATTTTGATTAACATTATTGTCATATGCATAAAAAAGATCTCATTGGAAAGACCATCCGTAATGAGTTAAAACATAGGTTTTTACATGTAGGAAATTTGAGGAATATCTTTCACAACTAGGATCGAAATAATGCTGCGCGAAACTGGAAAATTTTATCGAGCACAGAAAGCTGTTGAGGCATCTAGGAACTGGCGGCCAGAAAACAAAGTCTGTCGCCAATGATATGACTACATCGCCAATTAACACTTCTATCGCCAGGTGACAGAGCCATATTGCGGAGATGGCCTCTGTTCTCTGGCGCCAAGTTCATCCAATACTGAGCCAGAAATACGCGTTCTAATTTTGACCAGTTTTTAGCACTGTTTGCTCGATTCTAAGATACTTCCTGATTGGGTTTTTCTCACTTTTCTGAAACCCATATGTGTTCTACATATGGACATAACCCTATGGGAATTCATGCTCCATCTACCTGATTGAATGCTCTGTGCAACAAAGGGTACATCCGAGAATGTTGAATTCACCAAACCATGGAAGCGAGTTTTTAACTCGTGGTGTCCCATCCACTCGCTCCAACCCTTCAAAAGGTAAGGCTTCTGCGCGGTGCATCCAGAAAATTAACCATGGACCCTCTATGACTAACCTATATCCCGAACTTTAGAGAACTAGAGCCATGGTTAAATTGCAAACTCATTGCATCATATTGTGCCTACTTGCCTAATTGTATATTATTTGTTGTGCATACTCTATGCTTTTTTCCTAACCGTTTGTTGGCTTGTGTTTAACACTAAATAAATTAATTAATGGCTAAAAGGACTTTTCTTAATTAATTAATTAATTAATTTGAGTAATTAAAGTTTAATAATTTAATCAGAATTGATTTAGTACGACTTTAGGCATGTCCCGTAGAGTAAAAATACTGAAAGCAGTCCCAGATCAACGCTCTAGTAATGGCACCACGATTTGGGCTGCAGCGCCACATTATGCTGTGCAACGCCTAGCGACATCTCTGTCGTCTGGCGCTGCACTACAGAGTGCGGCGGCAGTCCTGTTGCATTAGCGACAGTTCAGCATTTTACTCGAGTCATCACGACGAGTCTAATTAAACAGTTCGCTAATCAGTTCGATTATTTTGTTAATAACAGTACCTTTGTTAAGTCCTTAATTGAGTCTAGTCACATAGTCTAGCCACATGGTCTTATACAAGAGTCTTAACATGCCACCTACACTCACTACACTTACTAGTCTTAGCACGTACTTTGAGTATATGTCACCATGACCATGTCTTAGGTTCATACATGAGTCGGTTTTTTCCGTCATTTGAGTTGAGGGTACATTCTATTCCTAATTTTTCATATCTCTCCATCTACATCATCTTTCCATTCGCTACATGCTTTCTCCATATCACAACCTTTATTCTTCCTACCTTCTTCCATCCATGCATGTTGAATTGAGTTTGAGTCATGTGATTGACAAAAAAAATAAAAATAAAAAATAAGAAATGAGGGTAATGATGAATAAACTACACAACGCAAGCTTCTCACCAAGATTTCATGCTTTCTTCTATTTTTTTTTCAAACCCTTTCCCCAATAAGTCTAGCATAGGAACCCTTCATCCTCCTTGAATTTATTTCTTAGAGTTTGATTTTTACACTTCAGTTTTTAAATAAATGAGCATTTATTTCCTTATGTATGATCATAGCATTGCAAAAAAAAAAAAAAAAAAAAAAAAAAAAAAAAAAAAACATGTCAAACTAAGCACAAGGTATGCCAATGATTTGAGACACCCCTTCATAGCCACAACATATCACCTTTCACCCTTCAAATATGCAATCCTTTTTTTGATAAACCACTTTGAGCCTCGTCTAACGATAGATCTTTCATTTTTCAACCCATATACCTAACCTTGGGATGGGATGGTGTGCAACTTATGCAATTTTCAATTTTAAAAATCTTGAGTGACTTCAAAATATTAAAATAGCAAAAAATAGCAAAAACAATAAAATTGTGCAAAAGGGCAAGTGTTCCAATGTCTTTGATATGAAAATGTCTTTGATATGAACACGTCTCATATTGCGTCTCTTATCGAGTATTCGGTACCGTGCCGGAGAAACATGAATGCCAAGTGAGTGATAGACCGCATGATCGGGATTGCCGACACTTATAAAAATAAAATAAAAAAAGCAAAAAAAAAAGAGCTAAAAAAGAGTGAGAAACCTCAAGCATGAAAATATAAATATTCAAAAACAAAGTTGCACACCTTGTGTAACACCCCCGATTTACTAATTAATAATAAATAAGAAATAGAGGGAAAATAGACAACCTTTAAATAAAATTGCGGAAGCATACACTTAAATCGGAGGTATTACTGCCACACTCAACAACCTGTCGGGTGTTAAGGCTTACAAAATCCCAATAATTACAACCCAATAAATTAGGTGAGCTATTTATACAACTTTACAAACTTGTTATAACAAACTAATCGATCACTTGAGCTCCTTTAGTACGATCACTTGATCAACCTGATTAAACAATCTTGACTGCTCACCATTAAGGACAAATTCCAAAATAGATCGTTATAGGGCCAACATAAGAAAAAGACATAGCCGCAAACACAAGTAACAGAACAAAAACAAATACACACGTCAGTAAAAAGCTGAGTAATCACCACATATCAGAATACAGGGTATAATAGGATAATCAACATTACTAGCTCAATTAAATAATGTAGTTCAAGACTACATAACATATTGCACTCTGAAAAGTAACTATTGTCAAACCCAACCTCAAATAATAATACAATTCTCTACTCAACTCTATATCCCATAAGTATGCCATGCTCATTGTTCTATACCTAGCCTTGGACATGGGTAATTCAAATAAAAAACCAACAAGTATAAAAACTTGAATACTCCCAATAACTAGAAAACACCTTAAACCAGACCACATATGGGTCAATTCCCACTGTAGGGGACCATAGAAAAATAAATATAAATAAAGATTGTACCTCATTTATAACTCATGATTATTACCCTCTTACCAACAAGCCAAGGACTAAGTCTATAACGTCGAGCCTCAAACCAAGAAAAAAATAATAATTCTCAACCTTTTGATCTCATACATCGATCAAATAATAATTCACAATTTAATAATAATAACTCCACAATGGCACAAGTTCCCAAATAATATAACAATTCGATCACAATATCTCAACTCTTAAAAAAAATACTAATAACCCAAATATAATCAAATCTCAACCCCAAAAATAATACTCTGCGTTAACAACCCTAAAACCTTGATAAAACAATACTCCCTATAACAACAACATTAAAACCCTAGCAATAATTGTACAATCAATATATACAACAAAAATAAATAATACGATACTCAAATCTAATCAAATCATATAATACCATAATAATTAATCATATATACAAAGAGTACAAATAATAAATCATATCACACATAACATTACGAAAATACAAACATCTCAAAAATATAGTGTGATTACACATAATAAATAATACAATCAAACATCTCCAAATTGATAAAGTGTGATTACCTTATTACCAATAATGATACTATATATTGATAATGCGTGAAACAAGCAAGAGATAAGTCAGAGCTCACGCCATAAAGCTACCACAAAATATGGTTGGTTGGCGTCTTAGGCGAGTTACAGGAGTATATATGATGATTAACATATGATTATCAAAAGAATACAAATCAAGATCAAGATGATGATGAGGGATTATACGCATAATGGGCTATCATGACTAGCAAAGTGATTTGGTTTTGATGAAGAAAACACATAGGAAGGAAAAGCAACGAGTTAAAGAAATAAAAAAAGTGAAATTCCAAGGATTTAATAAAAGTTGCACATAATACCTAATATAATTAGAGTTATGAGGTTTTTAAATAATATCTTATAAAAGAATCCTACTAGACTTAAAATAGGTTTTGAAAATTACTTTATTTATTATTTTTTTTTCTATAAAATATATTATATAAAATCGTAAAATATCCGGGTATTACACCTTGGGGGCTTATCTAGGGTCTCGAGCCTTTTTTTCCCTTCTTCTTCAACCTTTAGCCTAACCACGTTACAACCCTTAAAAAGACCTTTTTGAGGTATACACACACTTGTGCGAGATTCAGCTAGAGCTACGTTCGGCCTGATTCCTAACGGATACGTAGACAACCTCACATCGAGGTACGGTCGTAATAAAAATGCATTCACATTCACATTCACACACCATGATCGTATCAAGGGATCCCCTGTGCTCATCCCTTTTAATTTAGAGCTAGACTTAGGGGCTCGATCCTTACATCATTAGCCTACCCAGCCTAAAAGTCACCACCATTTAACTCTTTTCAATATATTTTTCCATACACTAAGCCTTGGCGGCCTAACTTTAGTGTCACTATCACACACTACACCGATACATGACCAAATATACTTCCCCTTAGGAACCCTTTGTCATGAAATCTTAACACAACGTTGAAGCATTCCTTGTCTCATCAATCCACCACTAGAAAACAGGCCAATAGCGACGGACTGGTTCCGACGGACCCATTATTCCGTCGGAAAAATTGAAATTTCCGACGGATTATAATTCCGTCGGATATTTCAGACGAATTTTACAAATCCGTCGAAAATTTCTGACGGAATAATAATCCGTCGGAATATATGTGCTTTTCGACGGATATTTTCGTAGGAATATTCCGTCGAAATTTATTTAAAAAAAAAAAAAAAAACTAAAACTGGGTTCCAACAAAACCCTAACACCCATGTTCTATTTCCCCTCTTCTCTATCAGCCGCCTCTCCTCTCTTCTCTCTCCTCTCCTCTTCTTCGTTCTCACTCCTTCTCATTCTCCATCTCTCTCGTTCTCCTTCTTCTTTCTCGCTCGTTCCATGCTCCTCCTCTCCCTCGTTTTCTTCTTCTTTCTCTCTCGTTAACCTGCGCCTTCTCTCCAACCACTGACATAAAAAAAACACCAGCAACACCGAAATCAATAGCACCGGCATCAACATCAACAACAATTTTCATCTTTTTGGCCCTTTCACTAGTAGAAAAAGGCTTATTTGTGTCGCTCATTTATAGTGTATTTGCGTCGCTTCTATGAGCGACGCAACTGCTCGCAACGCAAATGACTTTTAAGTCATTTGCGTCGCTCCTAGGCGCGACGCAAATAAGAGTCATTTGTGTCGCTCCTTTATAAACAAGCGACGCAAATGACTCTTCTGATAAACTTATTTTTTGTTATTTGCGTCACTCCTTTATAAAGGAGCGACGCAAATGACTCTTCTGATAAACTTATTTTTTGTTATTTGCGTCACTCCTTTATAAAAGAGTGACGCAAATGACTCTTCTGATAAACTTCTTTTTTGTTATTTGCGTCACTCCTTTATAAAAGAGCGACGCAAATGACTCTTCCGATAAACTTATTTTTGGTTATTTGCGTCAATTGTTTATATAGGAGTGACGCAAATGACTGAGTAAACAATACAAAACTGCTGTATTTGCGTCACTTGTTTGTTTAATGAGTGACGCAAATGAGGTGAATTTTTTTTTTTAATTATAATAATTGCTTGTGTATGTTTGTAGTACCTGTTTTCCTTGCTAGTGGTATAAAATAATATGCTAACGCCAATAATTGATATTAAAATGCAATATTATTGAATGCAAATGTAAATTTCGGCAGAGTCTCCTTTGTATTTTGGCCTACCCATAAAATTGGGAATGACGGCGGCATATTATAAACCTGTCCAATAAATTTACAACTCAATATCATTGACATTATGGTCATCATCCAATACAATCACCAATACCAACCCAAATTGTTGGTAAACCAAATACATTCATGTCAAGCCTAATAAATAAAACAAGAGTCTAATAAGTAAATGGAGTTTGCTAAGTGTAGATCTAAAGTTCAACATAGCATATAAAATAGTCTGCCCAAATATCTTGAACCTCGTTTATCTACTCCTCTTTATACGGTGTAGATCTTGAAAAATCCTATTAGCACAACACAAATAGATGAGCAAAGGTGTAATTCAAATGTACGTACTTCAAATTGTATTTATTAAGTAAAAATGAAATATTTGACAGCTTATACCGTAGTAAAATACTCATTGCTATGATGATTTTGAAGTATTTCGAACAGATAAAAGATTCAAATTACACTATGTGAGAATAAGAAATAATTCAGGTGACAAGCAAAAGCAAAACTTAAATTGTACTTTCTCTATTTTTATTTCATTCTCTTTGGGTTAGGAGTTATCTCTTTCTTTCTCTTTGGGATTTTAAACTTTTTAAATCGTACTTTGTCTATTTTTATTTCTTTCTTAAAATTTAAATTGCTTGGCACAATTCATAATGAAGTATGATTTAGATTTTATTGTTAATTATAATGTTATTTCCTCTTTTTCAAAGAATTTTTATTGTTATGATGGTGATTATTAAAATACAAAGAACTTAAGAAACCAACGTACAAGTGGTTGAAATACCCAGCAGCCCACTTAATTAATCCCAAAAGTCAGAACATACATTAAAATGTAGCAATAAAAAAGAAATTCACTAGTTCTTAGCTAAATTATCCCCCTGCCAACAGCATATATATTAGCTATTTTTTTACCGTTGCATTTAATCAAAAATATAGTAGTGCATCAAATAAGCATATTGAACTCAATTTAGCAATACTAATGGTTGAAGCTTTTATACCTGCGTTCATAGAGAACACTGCGGCTATAATGACTCTCATTCACAAGGTCTCCAAGCTTCTTAAGCATATCATCATCCCTGTAAAGACAAGTTATTAATTATAAGAATCCAATATTTATTTATACATAAAACAACAGGTGAAAGAGGATCCTAATGCCCAGCAAATAGCTAAATTCAACTCACCTCAAATCCGAGGATACAATCAGGATTCATGAATGGAAACATAGTTGCAACTTACAAGGGCCTAAATACAATTAACAATCATAGACAGTCAATTAAGTACTGCAAATCCAATAGACCCAACACATTCTAATTAATGGTATTATAGCATAATCCATTGCCCGGTTCCTAAAATAACAAGTCACTAAACCTTGGGTCATGCACTATGATGCAAATATTATTGCAATTTCAATCAATTATATCACAATTAGAAATCCAATAAAATTCACAATCATTATACCAACCACAAAAAATAAGCTAAAACTACAGAGAATGGTTAGAGTATATACAACAAGCGAAGACAATGTCGTATGTGTACTACCGCCTCAATTGTTTGTATACAATCACAAACTCGTGGAACTTAAGGAATTCACTTCCACATAGTAGAGAAATCTGACATAAATTTACATATATTAATTAAACCAACAAAAGCCAAACAAGCTAAAAATTATTTTCTAATGAACTAACACCATTTTTTGCAATTAAACTAAGTACTTGTTCAAGTTAAATGCTGAAATTTATCTACCATGAAAATATTTAACATAAAAACAAGAGCCAATGGGTCGAACTTAGCTGAAATTGACTTCACAAATTGACTGCTACAATGGGTTGAACTTCACAGAACTTTTCCTCTAATTAGGTCGAAATTTCTAGGGTTTATGGGGGTAAAATATAATAAGTTTTTAGGGGGTTTTGCTTGAATTTTCTGGGGTGTTTAGCACTGATTTTGAGCTCGAATTGGGGCATTTTGAGCTCGAATTGGGGCATTTTACTGCTTGAGGTTGAGGTTCGAATTTCTGCTCGAATAATTGGGGGGTTTTTGGCTCCAAAATGTTTAATTTTTCTAGGGTTTTTAGGGTACGAATTTGCTAGGGTTAAGGTATGAATATTTGCTCAAATTGGGCGGTTTTTGGCAAAAAAATGTTTGATTTTTCTGGGTTTTTAGGGTTCGAATTTGTTGGGGTTTTAGGTTCGAATTTCTTATCTAATTGGGGGGTTTTTTTTGCTCGAAATGTTCGATTTTTCAGGGTTTTTAGGGTTCGAAATTGTTGGGGGTTTAGGTTGGAATTTCTGCTCGACTTAGGGGCTTTTTGAAAGGAAATTTTTCGATTATTCTGGGGTTTACATTCAAATTTGCTGGGGGTTTATACACCGAACTTCTGCTCAAACTCATTTGCGTCACTTGTTCCAAAAGGAGTGACGCAAATAAGACCGTTATTTGCGTCATTCTAATAAATAAACGCGACGCAAATAACATAAAGCTGAAGCATATCAGGCATTTGCGTCGCTTCATAGAAAATGTGCGACGCAAATAACTTATAATGAAGCTAAAATATATCATTTGCTTTTCTTGTTTCTACGAGTGACGCAAATGAGGCGACGCAAATGAAAGTTTTTTTTACTAGTGTTTCTCTATCTTGTCATGCTGAAAACAAAGGGTTTCAGGTCAAATTCGACCATGAAAACTCTAGATCTAGAGTTTTTATGGTCGAATTTGGCCTCTTAAACCCAATTTCGAGGTTATATGTTGTTGAATTAAGGTATGTATTTTTTTTTCAATTTTGATTTTATGTTGTTTTATTGGATTTTTTTTTACGATTTATGGTGGTGGAAGGTGGTTATTGTTGGAGTTCGGGTTTTGTGGGTAATGGTTAAGTATTTTAATTTTTTTTTCTGTAGTTTTTTTTGCTTAGGTGGTTTTCGGTGGCCATAGTGGTGGTTTGCTTAGGTTGGGGGGGTTCGGTCGAATTGGGTTTGGGTTAGGGTTAAAATCTGGGTTTGTTTTGGGTGGGCTTGGGTTAGGTGGAATGGTGCTGTGCGGTGGTGGGGGTAGTGGGTGGTGGTACGGGTTAAGTGGGCTTGTGTGGGGCTGGTGGTGTGGGGTAGTGGCTGGTGGTGGGGGTAGGCTTTTTTTTTTGTTTTTTTTAGCATTTTCCGACGGATTTCCCGTCGGAAGTTTCCGGCGGATTATAGTCTGACGGAAATTTCCGAAGGACTTTCCCAGGCTCGAAAACCTCTTCAGACGGACAGATTTCTGTTGAAAATTCCGTCGGAAAAGTGGTTCCGACGGAATTTTCGTCGGAAAAGTGCGTTTTTCCGACAAAGTGTATCGCGACAACCAGTTCCGACGGAATTTCCGTCGGAAACCGGTTTTCTGACGGAAAACGGGGTGTTTCCGACGAAAAATTTCCGTCGTAATTTGACTCTTTTCTAGTAGTGATCATAACCATCATTGCATAACGAAGTATGAAGTGCTTAGCCTCCGTGCCTAAATTACCCAAATACTTTCATCATTGAGTCAACAATTGAGATATCATAGGATGGATTAATCCTTGCACATTAAGAAATAGTATCAAACAACATTTGATTAAGCTCATTTAACATGCACCTTTAAAACTTCGCTTCTTTCTTTTTTCGCGTCTTTCTTTTTCGGGAGAAAGTCGGTACCCTCCACAAAAATGACTGAAATTTTTGTGTTTTGCATTTTCGAGTCGCACGATCACATCACAATGCACAAACGAGTCATGTACACCTTGAATCATGTGAAGTCAATGAGTCAAGAAACTCTAAGTCTTAGGTCAACCCTAAAGAAAAGCAAAGTCCTATAGTCAAAGATATAAATGCAGGTGCATCCCAGCAAGCAAGAACATTCCCGAATTTTTTCGAAAAACCGCGAATACGCCACATGAGACTCTTCCAAGATGAGGAAAGTTTGAGAAAAATTGCATAGAGCAGTAAATTAGAGATGAAGAGCTTTAATTTACAAAATATTTGAGCGGATTTGGTTGAAAGGAAACAACCAAGTTCAAAGTTCAAAGCAAAACCGAGCAACGAATAACAGCAGTAAGAGCAAACTAGGGAAGACCCGAATCCAGCGCCAGACGACAAGGCTGCCACCTGGCGCCAGATAGTTCCAGCGAGCGTTGGTGCGGCGACATAATGCGTGGCCCCCATGTTAGATTATGTGGACCTCTTACAGCAATTTTGGGTTCCTTAGTACGCCAGTTAGCCCCTATAAGCACTTTGACATGATTGAGTACTCGGCTTGATTACAATCGCAATAAGTGATCGACCTGACAAAAGATCGTCTCGCTTAGTTTAAAAGCGCCTAAACATTAGCTCATTCCGAAGGCACCAACACAATAGTTCATAAACAACAAAGCACCGACATACTGGTTTACAAGCAGCAGAAATGCCGACGCACCGGCTAAAGCAAAGTTCAAGCGAGCTTTAAAGATCGACAAACGTTGGTCTTCGGTAGTTTTCTTCGAAATATTATCGCAACAGCTGAGAATGACTTCAAGAGAGGTTATCTTCGACGGCATTCGCTAAGATGTGGAGGTTGTCACCGAGATTTGAGAAGAGCGGTTCGGGATGAGGCGGTCTTCGACGACTTTTGCTATGATTTGGAAGGTTGTCACTATGATTCAAGGAAAAAAGCTCCATTGTTCAGAGACGCGTGGACATATAAAAAGCTCTTTTGCTCAGAGACGGTGGGCATATCATTCAAGCTCCTTTGTTTAGAGACGCGTGGACATATAAAAAAAAGCTCTTTAGCTCAGAGACGCGTGGGCACATTATTCAAAGCTCTTTGTTCAGGGACGTGTGGACATATCATCAAAGCTCTTTTGTTCAAAGACGCGTGGACATATCATCAAAGCTCTTTTGTTCAGAGAAACGTGGACATGTCATTCAGAAACTCTTTGTTCAGAGACGCGTGAACATATCCAAAAAAAGCTCTATTGTTCATAGACGAGTGAACATAGAAACAACAGGATGGCGTTTCCAAGCGTGTGGAAGGTTGTCACAACAACAAATAAAGCAATAAATTGGTTACCTCTAGAGACGTGTGCTCGACGGTGCAAGATACGCGTTTCTTAAGTCTCTTATCTGTTTAACTAACGCTAGTTTGCAGGTATCAGCGTTACAAGAATGATATAGGATCGCAGAACGTTCTTGTAGACACCCAAATGTGTCTCCCCAAAACCAAACCCAGTGATGAATACCTTTCACGTCATTTGATTATCAAACAAAGCAAAAGTGTGAAAAGTTTAGTGATGAGGATGTTTTTATTAAAATATCTCTTCTTTCTGTTTTTGAAAATATTTCTTTTCTTATCCTACTTTTGAAATACATGCATTCCAATTTAGTTTGGTCCATGATATGGGTCCAATAATGGTGTAGTTGGATGGGGCTTGAAAAGACCTTTCCAACGATATATTATAAGCCCAATTCCGATGAATAATGACGAAGTTATGGCCAAAATACTAAACCGCCGGATTTTACCTACGACCCAATGATCATGTGGAGGGTCCAAATGTTTAATCCTATTCCTAAACTAATTAAGATTAATTAGAAGCTTCTATAAGTTTCTAAAAGATCTTAATTATCCTTTTTCAAAAGATAAGATTAAAGAATTTGAGTTAAATAAAAACTTTCCTTTTTAAAAACTTTCCTTTTCTTAAATCCTAATTCTATTCGAATTTAAAGATGTTCAAAGATAGTCAAATATAATTTTCGTGCCTCATAATCTTTATCCAAATTTTATATGGTTATATAGATCTTGAAATTATTTTTCCAATGATATATTATAATATTAAATCCGAGCTATAACGAAAAAGATATGAAACTCTATCCAAAACTGAAACCATCCTACTATTTCGGGCATATCTTTTTATATACAAAAGATTTTAATCTGATTCTAATTGGGTTGAAAAGTAGACTTCAATATCTTTCCAACTACATATTACATGCCTTATTTGGATTTCTAGATCAAAAGATATGATAAAAACAAAATCCGCAAAAACTGTTGTCCATCGAGTTCTATTTCGATTCGAATTCGGATTCTTTTCTTATTCTTCGACCCTGTTTTTTCTCTATATAGAGATCAATTCTCATCAATAATCACTAACTCTCATCAAGAATTTCTTAATTCTTTCTCCCTCTTTTGTAGCCAACCCTTTTTACAAACACAATTCCTCATACATTAGCACTAGACATACCTAGCATTGTTCGAAGTTGCCTTCGCCCTAGACGTTAAAGGTTTTAATTTATGAGGGTTTGGTCCCTAATCTTTATTTCAATTATTTAATTTAATTGTTTGATTATTATTTTTCTTGAAGTTACTAACGTGTGTATTTTGTTATTAGAAAGAGGTACGAGGCATCCAAGTAAGTGCCTTAATTGATTTATTGATATTATGATGTAGAAATCATGCTTAGATTGTTGTTATGATTCCTAGTATCATGTTAGGATGTTTTTCTTAATTTGATATTTAGGGTGATTTGCTTATATCAATCATGATTCCTGCGATGCCTTTTATTCTCTTCCTAATATTCATAATAGTATCATGTTAGGGTTAAAGCTTTGATCTTTATTGTTTAGTGACATACTAGGGTTTGTTATTAATCTTGTTAGTATCATGCCTAGGATCTTACTATTATTATGCTTTAACATGATTCACGATTATTTTTATAATTGTTTTGATTATGATTATAATTTTATGATTGTTAATATTATTATTATTATTATTATTATTATTATTATTATTATTATTATTATTATTATTATTATTATTATTATTATTATTATTATTATTATTATTATGATTATTATTATTATTATTATGTTGCTTGATTATATTTATTTATTGTAATTGCTTGATCACATCTTTTATGCATGTTTAAAGGGAATTTGTACTTGTAATCACGCATAATAAGATAATTAATAACCTTGTTTTAGGTTAATTTGATTATAATTCAAGTGATCGCCAATAATAGGTTTATTTGTGCACTAATATTCAACCAACATAGATAAACAGGTTTAGGGTAATTCCATTGATTGCATGTTAGTCAGAAAGCGCACATGAATATGATCAGAATAAAGTAGAGGCCTATTATTAGGGCAAGTTCAATCTCTTTTAGGTTGTATTTGTACCTTCATCCCCGAACTACCAATCATAGTTCCAGACCTATTGGATTTAACGATCTCCTGGATCGTTAAGGGGTGTAATCTTCACCTCGTGAACGGTTTACAAGTTCCTAAAATTTGTTGGCGACTCTTTTGCTCTATCTTCTTTCCCTTTGGACGCCACCGTACTTTAGTGTATGATCACAGTGGGGTTCAAGCTAGGGGTAATGCTTAAAATATTTCCTACAGCTTTTGGCGACTCCATTAGGGAAGATTTCTATTTTAATTCCTAAAATTTATTTTGGCAATTTTTAGAATGAGTGGATAAGACTCGAAAAGTTCTAAGTATTTCATGTGCGTAATTTTTATTAACATTATTGTCATATGCATAAAAAAGATCTCATTAGAAAGACCATTCGTAATTAGTTAAAACATAGGTTTTTTACACGTAGGAAATTTGAGGAATATCTTTCACAACTAGGATCGAAATAATGCTGCGTCAAACTGGAAAATTTTATCGAGCACAGAAAGCTGCTGAGGCATGTAGGAACTGGCGGCCCAAAAACAGAGTCTGTTTCCGATAATATTACTCTATCGCCAAGTAACACTTCTGTCGCCTGGCGACAGAGCCATATTGCGGCGACGGCCTCTGTTCGCTGGCGCCAAGTTGTTCCAATACCGAGCCAGAAATATGCGTTCTAATTTTGACCAGTTTTTAGCATTGTTTGCTCGATTCTACTTCATGATTGAGTTTTTCTCACTTTTCTGAAACCCATATGTGTTCTTTATATGGACATAACCCTCTGGGAATTCATGCTCCATAGAACGCTATGTGCAACAAAGGGTACATCCGAGAATATTGAATTCACCAAACCATGGAAGCGAGTTTTTAACTCGCGGTGTCCATCCACTTGTGCCAACCCTTAAAAAGGTAAGGCTTCCGCGCGGTGCATCCGAACAATTAACCATGGACCCTCTTTGACTAACCCATATCCCAAACTTTAGAGAACTAGAGCCATGGTTAGATTGCAAACTCATTGCATCATATTGTGCCTACTTGCCTAATTGTGCATTATTTGTTGTGTATACGTACTCTATGTGTTTTTCCTAACAGTTTGTTGGCTTGTGTTTAAGTCTAAACAAATTAATTAATGGCTAAAAGGACTTTGCTTAATTAATTAATTAATTAATTTGAGTAATTAAATTCTAATAATTTAATAAGAATTGACTTAGTACGACTTTAGGCATGTCCCGTAGAGTTAAAATACTGAAAGAAGACCCAGATTAACGCTCCAGTAATGGCGCCACGATTTGGGCTGCAGCGCCACATTATGCTGTGCAACGCCTGGCGACAGCTATGTCGTCTGGCGCTACACTGCAAAGTGCGGAGACAGTTCAGCATTTTACTCGAGTCATCACGACGAGTCTAATTAAACAGTTCGCTAATCAGTTCGATTATTTTGTTAATAACAGTACCTTTGTTAAGTCCTTAATTGAGTCTAGTCACATAGTCTAGCCACATGGTCTTATAAAAGAGTCTTAACATGCCACCTACACTCATTACACTTACTAGTCTTAGCACATACTTTAAGTATATGTCACCATGACCATGTCTTAGGTTCATGCATGAGTCGGTTTTTCCGTCATTTGAGTTGGGGGTACATTCTATTCCTAATTTTTCATATCTCTCCATCTCCATCATCTTTCCATTCTCTACATGTTTTTTCCATATCACAACCTTCATTCTTCCTACCTTCTTCCATCCATGCATGTTGAATTGAGTTTGAGTCATGTGATTGACAAAAAAATAAAAATAAAAAATGAGTGTATTGATGAAACAAATGCACAAGGCAAGCTTCTCACCAAGATTTCATGCTTTATTCTTTTTGTTTTAAACCCATTCCCCAATAAGTCTAGCATAGTGTCACGGGTCATCTCCCACACCAAAGATGGGCGTCAAGAGTTTAAACCCTTTCCCCAATAAGTCTAGCGTAGTGTCACGGGTCATCTCCCACACCAAGGATGGGCTTCAAGAGGGTAACTAGGCAGCAAGGCAAAAATCGGGGCTAGGGGGCTTGCCTTGGTGCTGAGGTAAGCACTTCCCCCTAAATAGCTTTATATAGCACCTTGCTTGTATTTCTAGTGAACACCGACTTGACGGTAACGCAATGATGGGCCATTTGGCCGGGCTAATGGGATCCGAATGGGCTAAATTTGGAATTCCACCATATTTTGAGCTAAGGAAGACCATGGAGGTGACGGTTTTCCAAATGGAGGTCCCAAAGTATGATTTTGGGCAGAGAGCAGTCCGGAATACGTGAGAAGTCTCTAGAAGGTTCCGGGCTTATCTAGAGGGATCTTTTGGTAGAGTATTCTAGAGGGAATGTCTCTAGAATATTCAAGAGTATTCATGTACATACTAGAAGGGTCTAGGGTATTCTTTGTATGTACATAAGAGTTGTACGTTCTAGAATGTTCTAGGGTGGTCTTGGGCATTCTAGACTAGGAAGTGTGTAGAAACCTACTTGTATGTATGTGTGTTCTTTTGGAGGTGGGAACTTTCTAGAGTAGTGTAGAAATTAGGAGTCTAGAACCCTCCATTTGAGGAGGTTAGGAACTCTCTAGAATCTTAGGAGTTAGCTTTGATGCCTATAAATAGGCCATCCCCATTCATTTGTAAACTTAGCCATACCTTAGCCAATTCAGAGCAACAAATGTAAAGTTCTCTCAAGTAATCAAAGCATTCATTTGAAACACCTTGTGAGCATCTTTATTCTCTTACTTAGCCAAATTTGTAGCACACTTAGCCTAGCAAAACAAGGGGAGTCCTGTCTAGGAGACTAACGGGTGTTGTCGACTAGTGGACCGCGTGCAAGGGACTTAGGCAAAACAGTCAGCACGTGACAATAGACACCCTTCATCCTCCTTGAATTTATTTCATAGAGTTTGATTTTTACCCTTCATTTTTTAAATAAAATGAGCATTTATTTCCTTACATATGATCATAGCATTGCAAAAAAAAAAAAAAAAAAAAAAAAAAAAAAAAAAAAAAAAACATGTCATACTAAGCACAAGGTATACCAATGATTTGAGGCAACCCTTTGTAGCCACATCATATCACCTTTCAGCCTTCAAATATGCAATCCTTTTTTTGATAAACCACTTTGAGCCTCGTCTAACGATAGACCTTTCATTTTTTAACCCATATCTACCTAACCTTGGGATGGGATGGTGTGCAACTTATGCAAT
This sequence comes from Chenopodium quinoa, assembly GCF_001683475.1. Classification (NCBI taxonomy): domain Eukaryota; kingdom Viridiplantae; phylum Streptophyta; class Magnoliopsida; order Caryophyllales; family Amaranthaceae; genus Chenopodium; species Chenopodium quinoa. Next base: position 920,826 of record NW_018743814.1, on the reverse strand, counting down.
TTCAATTTTAAAAAGCTTGAGTGACTTCAAAAGATTAAAATAGCAAAAAATAGCAAAAACAATAAAAGTGTGCAAAAGGGCAAGTGTTCCAATGTCTTTGATATGAACATGTCTTTGATATAAACACGTCTCAGATTGCATCTCTTATCGAGTGCTCAGTACCGTGCCTGAGAAACTTTAATGCCAAGTGAGTGATAGACCGCATGATCGGGATTGCCAACACTTATAAAAATAAAATAAATAAAGCATAAAAAAAGCTAAAAAAGAGTGAGAAACCTCAAGCATGAAAATACAAATAATCAAAAGCAAAGTTGCACACCTTGGGGGCTTATCTAAGGTCTCGAGCCTTTTATCCCCTTCTTCTTCAACCTTTAGCGTAACCACATTACAACCCTTAAAAAGACCTTTTTGAGGTATACACACACTTGTGCGAGGTTCGGCTAGAGCTACGTTCGGCCTGATTGCTAACGGATACGTAGGCAACCTCACATCGAGGTACGGCCGTAATAAAAATGCATTCACATTCACATTCACACACCATGATCATATCAAGGGATCTCCTGTACTCATCCCTTTTCATTTAGAGCTAGACTTGGGGGCTTGATCCTTACATCATTAGCTTACCCAGCCTTAGAGTCACCACCTTTTGACTCTTCTCAATATATTTTTCCACGCACTAAGCCTTTGCGGCCTAACTTTAGTATCATTATCACACACTGCACAGATACATGACCAAATATACTTCCCCTTAGGAACCCTTTGTAATGAAATCTTAACACAACGCTGAAGCATCATCAATCATAATCATCATTGCATAACGACGTATGAAGTGCTTAGCCTCCGCGCCTAAGTTACCCTAATACTTTCATCATTGAGTCAACAATTGAGATAGCCTAGGATGGCTTAATCCTTGCACCTTGAGAAATAGTATCATAAAACATTTGATTAAGCTCATTCAACATGCACCTTCAAAACTTCACTTCTTTCTTTTTTGGCGTCTTTCTTTTTCGGGAGAAAGTCGGTATTGTAGGGAATATTTCAAGCCTTATCCCTAGCTTGAACCCCACTGTGATCATACACTTAAGTATGGTGGCATCCAAAAGGAAAGAATATTGAACAAAAGAATCGCCAACAAGTTTTAGGAACTTGTAAACCGTTCACGAGGTGAAGGTTACACACCTTAACGATCCAGGAGATCGTCAACTCCAATTGGTCTTGAACCATGATTGGTGTTTGGGGATGAAGGTACAAATCCAACCTAAAAGAGATTGAACCTGCCCTAATAATAGGCCTCTACTTTATTATGATCGTATTCATGTGCGCTTTCTGACTAACATGCAATCAATAGGATTAACCCTAAACCTGTTTAATCTATGTTGGTTGAATATTAATGCACAAATAAAACTATTATTGGCAATCACTTGAATTATAATCAAATTAACCCTAAATAAGATTATTATTTATCTTATTAAGCGTGATTACAAGTACCAATTCCCTTTAAACATGCTTAAAAAAGGCGTGATCAAGCACTGACAATAAATATCTAGCAACATAATAAATCATCATAATTACAACAATTATAATAATAATAATAGTAATAATAATAATAATAAAACAATCATATTTATCATTATAGACACCTAAAAATGTCTCCCCAAAACCAAACCCGATGATGAACAACCTTTCACCGCCACTATTGGTCGGGTTCAGTATTTAATCCCGAGAGTGCTTTAAAAATCGTATTTAATTAAACTCGCATTTTTGAATAGTCCATGGATTAGTCTTGATGTTTGGTCAAAGCATAGTTTTAATTTCAGCCCAAACTTATTATTTAATTTTAGCCCAAACCTTTTTTATTAGTTTTATTATTTATTTTGGCCCAAATCTTTTATTTATTTTATTTATTTACTTATTTTCTTATTTTAGCCCAAATAATGATAAATCAGAAATGGCCCGAAATTATCAATCGGCACTTAAAATGCTGAACGAAATTAGGGTTAAAAATGAATTTAGACGGAAAAACGGACAAAAAATTCCTGTGTCACGGCAATAGTCCACCGTGTCACGGGAAACTGTCCCGTCTGACGGTGGGATATCCCGTGACACGGGAAACCTGCTGTGACACGGGAGTTTCCTTGTCCGTTCCGCGTAAACCCTTTACGCGTTTTATTCCCCGTACCCTAAAATATTTCCCGCGTCACACGACTGTTCACCGCGTCACGGGAATTTTTCCCGTCTGACGGTATGAATTCCCGTGTCACGGTACATAGTGTCGTGTCACGGTATACTTTTTTAGGGTTTTTATCATTTTAGGGTTTCGTGTGTTCCCTCAGCACATTTTTTCTATAAATACCCCCTCATTTCTGATGTACGAGGCATCAATTAATTCTCTAGTTTTTTTTTTCTCTCTTCTATGCTCTAGCCTAAACACTAGCCTACCCTTATTCTTTCAAAATTCCTTCTTCAAGCACTCTTAGGATTCCATACTTTACTCGTGGTTCTGTCCTTAAGCCAAGGCGTGAAAGGTAGAACTGTTTGAGTATTTGGCCCCAAATCAATTCTATTTAATTTAATTTAATTATTTTATTATTATTATTTCCTTGAAGTTACTAATTCGTTTATTATTTTGTAGTTGCAAAGAAACAGAATCAAAGTAAGAATTATGTTCCTTTTATTTCTATTATTTTTCTAACGATTTTGTATTGTTAGAATTATTGTTAAATTGCTTCCAATATTGATGTTATTCTATTATTTTTATGATCACCATATTGCATGTTTAAAGGGAATATGTAATTGAAAATCACGCCTAATAAGATAATTTGGACAACCGGTTTAGGTTCCTTTTTAATCTTGTTGTTTAATTCAAGTGATCACAAATATTTTAGAACTATATGTTGCATTAATATTCAACCAATTTAGCTTAATAATAGTTTGGAGCAAATTGAATTTTTGTTTGTATGCCATTGAGATCGCAGGAATCACTTTTCACTATAAGAATCGAGTAGAGGCCAATACGGGCGAATGTGACTCCATGACTCACTTCGTACCATCATCCTCGATCCTCCTTTCGTGGTTCCGAACCATATGGAGTTAGTAATCTCATGGATTATGAATGGGGTGTAACCTTCACAGGTCAATCGTTGTTGCCTTTGTTGTCCCTTTATTCATGGTTGCCTTTTATGATCCGTGAATGGTTTACAAGTTCCTTACAAACTTGTTGGGGCCTCCCTACTTTTCTTTTTCTCTAATCGTAATATCAATTCCCACTTCCTATGATTGCCAAGCATATTCACCAAATGCTTTAACATAGGCGCACTTCGAGTGACGCCTACAATTTGGCGACTCCACTGAGGAGGATTCTTGGTTATTTATCGATTTGAGTGATCGGTATTTAATGAAGATGAGTGGATGAGACTTGAAAGATTCTTGAAAAATATTCCTGTGATTAATTTGGCATTTTTTCATATGCATAGACGTTTTAACGTCGCATTTAGGTCTGTCCCGTAGGAGAAATTGAATAACTTGATTGCGTACGAAGGAAAACAAGGCACCAGTCAGATTTTCTGACTGCCGTGCCATGGCAGAATCTACCGTGTCACGGTATAGTGCACCGTATGACGGTGTGCAGTACCGTGGCACGGGAATATCTACCGTGTCACGGCAGTCCTAAAATCAGTCCGGTGGCTTATTTTCTCTTCTCATAGTCAACTTCCTTCAGTTTTTCTGAAAAAACGTGTGTGTTCTACATGCGTCTTAGCCCCGGGGGATTTAAGCTCTATCAACCCAAAAACGCTCATGGCAATAAGGGTACATCCGAGTAATTAAATCCACACAAACCATGGAGTCGAGTTTGATTTCATCACGAACTCGCGGAGCCGCCCGTTGGCATACACCCTTAAGGGAGGCTGCCTTGCTAACGCGTCCAAACTTTTAACCATGATACCCTTTCGACACCCAAAGCTTGACTAATAGTTGAACATAGATCTTGACTCTAGGTTGCGAACTTTTATTACATCATCGTGACTAAATGTTACATGGTGTGTTTGGTGCTAACCTTCATGTGTTTACTCTTTTTTGTTTAACCCATGACCGAGGGTTTTTATTTCCATATAGTAATTAATACGGACCTAAAATCGACTAAAATCTGGAAAATCACAAAACAGACTTGGAACTGCGCACCGTGTCACGGCAAGTTCCGCCGCGCCACGGTGAAAAGTGTCGTGACACGGCGCTTTCTACCGTCTGACGGTAGACTGCACCATGTCACGACAGTCAGTAACGTGACACGGTGCCCAGGAAAAGTGTCCCGTCAGTTTTTTTTTCGGTTTTTGTGCATACGCATGTGGTTTATATGTCCAGTTTGGTTTCATGTCTAGCTGTCCATAACCTCACTTAATCACTCACATATCGTGTTCACACACTTTTTTCTTTAGTCGTGCACCACGTTTTGACCGTATTTTAAGGTAGTCTTTTTTTGTGTCCTTTTTTTTCGGAGTAAGTCGGATAGTATCCTCCCATATTTTTTTTTAAAATAAATAAATAAATAGAATTTCAAAGTTATAGATTTTTAAAATTCAAATTTTTTTTATTTTTTATTTTTCCGGATAGGTTAAGGTTAAGTTTGGTCATTAAAGGTGTGTTTGTTTCGGGGTCACATCACTTGGTCAAGAAGCAGGGGTAGATTGTTATGGTTCGAGTCAATACCTCAACAACCTCTTATACCAAAGAGGCGTACAAGGAAACCACCACAATCATTTCCACAAGATCCATCTCCAGTCTACTTTCAACCAATGGCTACTTGTAGGGAATAATTTCAAGCGTTAATCCCCTAGCTTGAACCCCACTGTGATCATACACTAAAGTACGGTGGCGTCCAAAACGGAAGAAGATAGAGCAAAAGAGTCGCCAACAAGTTTTAGGAACTTGTAAACCGTTCACAGGGTGAAGGTTACACCCCTTAACGATCCTAGAGATCGTCAACTCCATAAGGTCTTGAACCAAATAAGGGTTCGGGGATGAAGGTACAAATCCAACCTAAAAGTGATTGAACCTGCCCTAATAATAGGCCTCTACTTTATTCTGATCGTATTCATGTGCGCTTTTTGAATAACATGCAATCAATAGGATTAAACTAAACCTGTTTGTCTATGTTGGTTGAATTAAATGCACAAATAAATCTATTATTGGCGATCACTTGAATTATAATCACATTAACCCTAAACAAGATTATAAAATATCTTATTAAGCGTGGTTACAAGTATAGATTCCCTTTAAACATGCATAAAAGGTGTGATCAAGCAATAACAATAATAATATATCATCAAGCAACATAATAATAATCATCATAATAAAATTATAATAATAATTATAAATCATGTTAAAGCATAATAATAGCAAGATCCTAGGCATGATACTAAAAAGATTAATAACAAACCCTAGCATGTCACTAAGCAATAAAAATCATATATTTAACCCTAACATGATATTAACAATCATAAATATTAGGAAGAACATAAAAGACATCATAACAATCATATTTAATATTAAAGTTACCCGAGACATGATGCTAGGAATATCATAATAACAACCTAAACATGATTTCTATATCATAACATCAATAAAAACATTAAAGTACTTACTTTGATGTCTCGTACCTCTTTCTAATAACAAAATACACACGTTAGTAACTTCAAGGAAAATAGAAAACAATTAAATTAAATTAAATAATTGAAAGAGAGATTTGGGACCAAATCCTCAGAAATTAAACCTTTCACGTCTAGGGCGAAGGCAACTTCGAATATGGCTAGGTGTTTCTAGATCTAATGAATGCGGAATTTTGTATGAGAAAAGCTAGTTTAGAAAAAGATAGAGAGAGAGAGAGAGTAATAAAGAGAACTTGATGAGAGTTAGTGAATGATTATAGATGAAATTTGGTTAAAGCTGGTTCTAAAATAAGAATTGATGAAAACTGGTTGTTGTTGAATGTTGATGAAAACTGGCTTTAAAATAAGAATTGATGAGAATTGATGAAAACTAGTTCCCGAAAACGGAGTTTTTAATAAGTTATTTATAGAGAAAATCAGCCAAAAAGATAAAATATCAAAATAGAGTCTGGCGCACCTAAAACTAAACTAGCGCCAACGCTGGCTGGCGCCAGGCGCCAAGCGTAGCGCCAGGCGCTACAGCTGGCGTTTGCGCTGATCTGGAAAATTACGCGTTTTCTTAAAATCAGATAAAAATTGCCGTACAGGAGGATAAAATCGTATTTCCCTCAAAAATGCTCTTTGATTTTAATTAAAACTCTAAAAAATCAACAAAAGTCAATTTATCAATGCTAATGGAATTAGGAATGAAAAGAACTTTCTAGAAGAATCTAGAAGACTAAAACCATTCATAATTGCATTAGGAATGATAAATCATATTAGGCACTCCCCTAGATCATTGGGCCGTATATAAAGCTCAAACCGGGCCCAGTTTAGTAATTTGGCCATAACTTCCTCAAAATTTATCGGAATTGGGCTTATAATATATCGTTGGAAAGCTTTTGTCAAGCCCCATCCAACTACACTATATTGGACCAATATCATGGACCAACCAAACTAGATTGGCTGTTTTCTTAAAATAAGTTTTCAAAAATAGAGAGAAGAGAAAAGAAATTAAAACTATCCGCAACACTAAACTTTCCATACTTTCACTTCATTCGTTTATGATTCAACGTGAAATGTACTCATCACCGGGTTTGGTTTTGGGGAGACACAAATGGGTGTCTACATTACTAAGGAAGATATCGAACACATCAACAGGACAATTGAAATGTTGTCTAACATGATGCAAACACTCACCACTAGAGTAAACACGGTAGAGCAAGACAATAAAAATAATGTCATTGCCGCTGCAATGGACAAGATTAAGGAACAGATGAGTAAGATTTCTGAAGAATTCACTTATGTGGAACAACCTGCCACCTCTTCGTCCATAAGGGACAAGCTTCCTGAGAAGTTTTCCACTGCAGACATTCCCAAGTTCAAGCCTACTGATAATCCGCTTTTCCATTTGAAGGCTTTTTCTGCAACCATGGCTCTTAAGGGAGTCGATGTGACACTCTTCCATACAGTGTTCCTTCTTTCCTTGGAGCATGCCTATCAATAGTGGTCGCGACCTGGGAGGATGTTGCTGAAAGCTTTATGAATCGTTATAAGTGTAACATTCAGGCCAAGACTTCTGAACGTGAACTCTCCATTCTCAAATAGAAAAAGAATGAAGGCTTCACCACTTACTTAAGCAGGTGGAGGGAAACAACCGCGCTCTTGGTGGATCCCCCCAAGGAAAAAGAGATGGTGCGTTTGTTCATTACCAATCTGACTCATAATTACAAGCAACACTTGAAGGTTTTGCCTCTGAGTACCTTTGAAGCTGTATACAATATTGGGATCAATATCGAGGATGAACTGATGAAGACTGCTGGTAGTAACAATAATAACAACACTTGGAAAAACAAGAAGAACGACACTCCTTCTTCTTCGTCTTCCAAGCCCAATAACGCTACCAACAATATCAATATCAATGATGTGCTGGCCCTTAATGCTCCTCCTCAAAGATTCCAAAGGTAAAGGAGGGCTTACACGCCTTTGGGAATGACTTATGATGCCGCTTTTGACCGTTTGCATGGTCAAGGACTGATTATGCCAATTGGACCATTTCTAGAACCTCGACCAGAGAATAGGACCGATAGCTATGACCCCAATGCTTATTGCAAGTTTCATCAAGGCAAGCGTCATAATACTGAGAAGTGTTGGATGTTAAAGGATGCGATCCAAGACCTAATTGATGCTAATCAACTTCCTGTCCCTCCAGGGGACAAGAAGCCTAACATTCAAATAGGTCCTCTTTCCGATGCTTTGGCTATCATGGGAGATGAAGTCTCCTTTGATCCATCAATACTCATTCAACCTGTGAATGAACCTCTGCCGGAAGTTGTATTTGTCTCGAGTTATGAAGAAGTGAATGGAATTTGGGATAGTGATGATGAAGACGTTTATCTCAAGGATATAGCCTGTTCTTCTCTTGGCACAAGTGAAGATGTTTGCGGAGACCTTGAGGTCAAGGTTCTCACCAGAAGTGGACGGTTGCAACAACCTAGTCCACCTCCACCGCAATCACATCCGATAGTTGATCCCGTCGACCCTGTGAACAACGATGTGGCCAAACAATTACAAAAGACCAAGGTGGAGATGAATGTATGGAAGCTTTTGGCCACCTCTCACGGCACTAGGTGAAAAGAGTGCTTTGGCAGCGGTTCAAACCCAGTCTAAGGCACCGGTTTGAACCGCTGCCTATGTGGGGGGTGCCAAAAACCCCCCTTTTTAGCACCGGTTCAAAACCGGTGCCATATACCCAATTAGGCACCGGTTAGTCGGTGCCTTTAACTGCTCTCCCGCCATTTTTTTTTGGGTGGTATCTATTTTAGGCACCGGTTAACCGGTGCCTATTCACCCAATAATTTTTTTTTTTCCAATTTTCGTGCAATAATATTTAAAAAAAAACATGTTTCCAGCAATAATAATAACCTGTAATTCCAGCAATTATATTAAATAAAATAAATAATAATATTATTATTATAATTACTAATAATAATATTATTAATTATTACAATAAGAAACAAAAATAATATTAAAAACAAGAATTCAATTATATATATAGATATAAATATTCCCAAACGCAATACAGTAAAAAAAAAAGTTTCTTACATATACAAATAATAGTAAGTAAATATATAATGAATAATAAGTTATATAGTTCAAAAGTTAACATAAATAATTTACAATTACAATGCCATTTACATGTTGAAGGTGATAAAAGACGCCAACATGTCACGAACTTCATTAAGCTCCTTGACTGTCAACGGACCATCCTTTTGGACCTTGCAAAACTTGAAATACAAAAATATTATGTTAAAATTAATTAATTAGGCAAAATAATATGTATTTTATCAAATATTACCTATATGACTTCTATGTAGCCCATTTCCTACATTACTTATCGAATGAACTATTTTTTTCTCATAACATGTCAATGTTGGGTATTTGTATGTGTGTAAGCCCTAAAATTGTATAGGAGAGCATTTTATTAAGGTTTATGACGCTTTTTACTCGAAATGGCCCGAATATGGCCTATATGACTTTACTTTGCCCATTTCCTACATTTTTTATTAAATGAACTTTATTTATCTCATAACATGTCAATATTATCTAGTTATAGGTGTATAAGGAAAGAAATCACATCAAAAGAGCATATTAACACAAAATGGCCCAAATATGGCCCATATGACTTCTATTCAGCCCATTTTCTGCCTTTCTTGTCAAATGACCTTTTAGTTTCTCATAACATGTCATTTTTGGGTAATATTAGGTGTCTAAGGCTAGAAATCACATCAATATAGCATTTCAATAAGTTTAACAACGCATTTTGGAAAAGGGCTCCTTGTTCTAATTCTGCTAGTTGGAGTTGGAAGCAGTTTTGGAAGCTCAAGGAAAAGTTCAAAGCTGGATATTCTGGTAGCAAGTGGTTAGCTACTGGAAGAGATTACATAGTTGCTAGTGGTTATAATTGGTTGAAAGAAGAGCATCAGGATGTGCCTTGGTGTAACTGGGTTTGGAATAGAATGAATATTCCAAGACACAGTATCGCTAGTTGGATGATTGTGTGGAGAAGAATTAAAGTCAGAATAAGATTGGCTAGATTAGGAATTATTGATGCTTCAGATTGTCCTTTGTGTGGACTATTTGATGAAACAGTTGAGCATTTGTTCTTTGAGTATCAGTACACTAAGGAATGCTACAGGATTATTGACAAGGTGACTGGGTATAATTGTGACCCAAGTACTCTGGAGAGTTGTAATGACAAGTTGAAAACTATTGCAGGACGGTTTAGAAGACAGGTGATTCAGAGTTGCTATGCTGGGTTGTTGTATTCTGTTTGGCAGCAGAGGAACAAGGCTGTGTGGGATCTCTGTCTGCAAAGTCCTCAGCATGTGATGAAGCAGCTACTGTGGGATATCTATCATAGAATCAGTGTGTTAATGCCTAAGAAAACGAGTAAGAGAAATAGGGAGTGGTCTAGATGCTTAATCAGTTAGTTGTTGTTGCGGGAGTCTTGTTGTCCCTGGTTGTATCTTGATTGTAGTTTTGCTTGTTTTTTGGTTCTGCAGGTTATTGCAGTTGTTGGTTTTTTGCTGTGCCCTTTGTTGGGGCCTTGTATTGGTGTAATTCTTTTCTTGGTGTTATTATAATTTTACCTTTTTTCAAAAAAAACAACGCATTTTACTCAACATGGCCCAAATAGGGCCTATATGACTTCAATGTAGCCCATTTCCTACATTACTTATCAAATGAACTATTTCTTTCTCATAACATGTCAATTTTGGGTAGTTGTATGTGTGTAAGCCCTAAAATTGTATAGGAGAGCATTTTATTAAGGTTTATGACGCTTCTACTCAAAATGGCCCAAATATGGCCTATATGACTTTACTTTGCCCATTTCCTATATTTATTATTAAATGAACTTTATTTATCTCATAACATGTCAATATTATCTAGTTATAGGTGTATAAGGAAAGAAATCACATCAAAAGAGCATATTAGCACAAAATGGCCCTAATATGGCCCATATAACTTCTATTCAGCCCATTTTCTACCTTTCTTGTCAAATGACCTTTTTGTTTCTCATAACATGTCATTGTTGGGTAATATTAGGTGTCTAACGCTAGAAATCACATCAATATAACATTTCAATAAGTTTAACAACACATTTTACTCAACATGGCCCAAATAGGGCCTATATGACTTCTATGTAGCCCATTTCCTACATTACTTATCAAATGAACTATTTCTTTCTCATAACATGTCAATGTTGGGTAATTGTATGTGTGTAAGCCCTAAAATTGTATAGGAGAGCTTTTTATTAAGGTTTATGACGCTTTTTACTCAAAATGGCCCGAATATGGCCTATATGACTTTACTTTGCCCATAACCTACATTTTTTATTAAATGAACTTTATTTATCTCATAACATGTCAATATTATCTAGTTATAGGTGTATAAGGAAAGAAATCACATCAAAAGAGCATATTAACACAAAATGGTCGAAATATGGCCTATATGACTTCTATTCAGCCCATTTTCTACCTTTCTTGTGAAATGGTCTTTTTGTTTCTCATAACATGTCATTGTTGGGTAATAATAGGTGTATAAGGCTAGATATCACATCAAAATAGCATTTCATTAAGTTTTAGGACTTACCTCATCAAGCTGTTGAGTGTCCGTACAATGAGTCACAATGTCAAGCATGAATCTCATCACATACAAAGCACAATCAAGTCCATTCTCTTGTTGTGTGCACTAGCATATGACAAACAAATCACATCAGTGAAACATGCAAAGGAAATGAGCAAATATTTAATAACATAGATTTTCAAGATAATCATAATATCATGTAAATTACCAACGGTGACTTCCATGTTGGACCCTTTGGAGCACGACAATGTAGCTTTCTTCATAACACTGTAGTAAAAAAAAGTACATTCAAATTTGATTAGTCGTATGACTACTAAATTAGTTATTATTAACAATAATCATCACTAGGTTGCTATATATATATTTACTTTTACAATATAGACTTCACGAGCCACTTCTCCGATGATCGAGCTGAATCAAGGTGATAAATTTGAGTTATTGGAATTACAAATCACCATGAGGCTCCAATGCTCCCTACATAATTTCACAATAGACAAGCAAATTAATATTTAGGAGTCAACATAAAATGAGGACAAATCGATTAAATTTGACATGGTTAGACTTACTCTCTATAACATGGGCGAATATGAACTTGTCTCCCGCACGCACTGATTCCCTGATACTCTGTTCAACATAGTACAACACATCATGAGGGTTGCCTATGATTCTAGTAGTGGATAACTGCTCGGGGCATAACCACCCAACTTTACAAGGAGAATCAGTTTCAATTAAGTGCTCCTGTAGTGCTCTGCGTGCATGAACATTGAATAATTAATCAGATGTAGGATAATCACCATCAATTTCAATAACTTGAAAAAGTATAGATTATGTGGGCATTGAAGTACCTCATGAATGTTTGAATGAGGGAAATGTCACTACAAGAAAAAGGGTGATTAGCGACGGCCAATGTAATCGCATATCCGTCGCAAAAATGGATTTGCGACGGATTTGCGACTACTTTGGTTCGTTGCCAAAGACCTCGTCGCAAATCTATTTTTGCGACTAATTTTTGGACAGTTGCAAATTTAGCGACGGATTTGCAACGCCTTTGCAACTATCATTTAGCGACTAACTTTCAAATTTTAGCAACTAAATTATTGCCCGTCGTAAAATATTTGCGACGGATTAGCAACTACTTAGACCAATGTTTTAAGACTACTTTGCGACGGATTAGCGACTACAAGACCAAACTTTTGCGACTATGAGACTAAACTATTGCGACTACGAAGAGTAGTTTAATTGCGATGGTTTTGCGACTACTGAGACTAATGTTTTTTGCGACAAATTAGCAACTACTTACGAAACAAATTTTTGCGACTACAAAACTAATTATTTGTGACAGATTAGCGACTAATAAGACTAATTATTTTGCAACTAACGAATCAGTCTCTAAACCAAATTTGCAGTCGCTAAATATTTGCGACCGACAATCAATATTTGAGACCATAATTTAGCGACAACCAATATCAATCACAAAAAAAAGGTACCCACGCATAAATTCAAAAAATTAAAATGTTAATTTTATTCAAATAACCAAAATATCATCAAATTTGTATCAATGTATTAAAAAACAATATTTAACTCATATGACTAATTGTTTCAAAAGTCACCTCCCATATCAAGAAAGCTACTTCAAATAAGAACCAATAATGACGATGTAAAAAAAACCAGTTGTTCACAAAATTACCACCAAGAAAATAAAAATCACTTAGTTGTATCACGAGAGCGGGTGACTGTAGGCGTAGGAGGCTTGCAAGGACGGTAACCTTGTTTGACAAGTGATACCATTTCCTGCAATGTTTTTTGCATAGCTAATTTTTCCTTCTTCCATGTAGCTTTTTCGATCTCATGATTTTCGACGAATTCCTTAGCATATTTTAAGCTCTCTGCCGCTATTTTTTGGCTTTCTTCTACCTTGTTATGGTTTTCTTCTGCCATCTTCTTTAATTCTTCAACTTGAGAGCTTAATTGAGAAATCATGGAAGGAGTAAAAGATGATGTCGTAAGTTGAGAAGCAGGATCGCTCTTGTAATACATTTGTGAAGCACTCCCTAAACCGTAGACTTTTCCTTTCTTTTGTCCACCTACAACCTCCAAATAGACTTTGTTGGGGTTTATCTCAATTCCTTTGTTCTTATATTCCTCAAGTTTTTCCATATATTCTCCCTGCATTAAGATATGTATTAGTAACTATGATCTCAAATGTTAAAACTTAAAAAGACTAAAAACATTAAAAAAAAAAAAAGTTAAAATAAAAAATGCAACACTTATAGCAAAATAATTTATGTAAGCAGTTATTAGTAAAAATTTCGGCAGAGTCTCCTTTGTAAATTGAAGAATCCCCTCCTATAGGGTATGGCTTCAAAATAAACCTGTCTCAATTCACATTGTGCCATACCACATTAATCATATGATTAATGCCGGCAAATCATTCTCATCCTCCAACTCAATCACACAAACAAATAAACAATCTATAATATCTCCAAACATTAACTACCATATATATATTTTTTGTAATATTAGCAAAATATAGAAGTATACTCATACCATGACTTTTTAAGACTTGTCACCCATCAATTCAACTTCATCATTGCCCACACAAACAGAATGAGTGCTCTCATAAACTTCAGCAGCAGTTGGTAAAATTCCATCCTTTTTCTTTGCCTTGTATAAGAATAAGTTGTTAGCACTAAAAAAAATACAATAAAAAATTGGGGACATAGACTACAGAGCAATTGTAATAAAGGCTAGTTATTGTCATCGCTTAGTGGCTAAAAATTTTCTACTTTCTTCAATCTTATATAAAATCATAAGTTTGCTGCTAAAATCATACACTTACCATTTTTTTAACCACTTGAGGAGTAGATATGCTACCTTTGGCGATGGCCAGGGTCAAACTTCTCTAAGGGTTGTTTTCCTTGGAAGTTTTATGCAACGTCTTTGCTCTGTTTCATACATTTTACTCACACAACTGTAGCCTATTTAAAGTCCTAAATTCTGAAACATAAGTTATTATATGTATTAAAATTAATTTATGTAGACATTTGGATTTTTATTTGAAGTAGCAGGTGCTGCGTTATCTATAGTATCTAACTGCTACATCTGTGAACCAATATTTGCATTGTTCCTGATGTACATATGCCATTGAGAGGAGGAAGCTGAACTTTATTAGACCTAAGCTTAATCGTAACTCTAATGTGAAGACAGTATGTAAAAAAAAAACAAAAAACAATATTTCTGGATTCGCAATTGGCAATAGAAACCAAATTAAAATAAAAAATTGAACAAAAAAAACTTAATGATAACCCTAAAATTCGCAATTCCTAATTCTAGTTACTTACTACGTATTATTTTTAAGAATAACCCCTTATAAGCCATAAACATAATCGAGAAATACTAATTCCTAATTCTAGTTACTTAATTCATATTATTTTCAAGAATAATTCTCGCATCTGTGATATTATCAGATTAAACCAATTTGCAATTCAATCAATAATCAGATTAATATCAATTCGCAATAGAAACCCAATTAAAATCAAAAATTGGACAAAAAACTCAATTAACATACTGTTATTCTAGCCCCTAACTTGCTGCCCCACAACTCAATTAACTAACACCTTATTACAAGAGCGTAATAAGGAATAACTTGCTGCCCCACAACTCAAATTAGGGTCAAACTCAATTAACATACTGTTATTCTAGCCCCTAAATTGCTGCCCCTAATTTGCTCTGATTTTATTATGTTTTTGAGACTAATTTGCATTGTGGTTATCCTCATCTAATGGTATCCTCATCTAACGGCCAAGGTTGATGTCACATAGATATTGGGAAATAAAACCGGATTTGACAATGACAACAATACACCTTATTCAACTCAGATAAGAAGATGAGGGTAGTGGGAAATGTGAGGATATCAAAATCAACATACGTAGTATGTAATTAACACTATTGATAGTTTCTTAGTCAAGTTAACAGTGAATGACCAAGAAACTTGCATGCTTAATTACAAGCTCTTCACCCCTGACTCCCTGAGTCCTTACCCAAGTAGTTTGCACAACTCACAACAGCTATATGTTCACTATAGAAACCTGAAGTTGAAATGCATAACTCCAGCACCAATTCGGTTTAATGATTTGCTAATATATTTAACTTCATAATAACTCCAAACACATTTCCAATCCAAAAGCAACTCCAATTCTCCAAATTAGTGATCCATGATTACACATTATATAGAGGTGAAGTGAATTCAGACCAAGCAGATACTCAGAAAACAGAATGAGTGAATGCATTTATGCATTCGATGCCGGGTCAAGGTAAATTTTTATATCCAATTAGAATAACTTGCTGCCCCACAGCTCAAATTAGGAGCAAACTCAATTAACATACTGTTATTCTAGCAACCACCCACAACAGTTGCCATGACAATCAACCAGCAGCAAATTAGGCTCAAAAACATAATAAAATCAGAGCAAACAAGAATTTAATTATAACTAGCGAGCCTCAATACCCTCTAATGAACAGGAATTCAGAGCAAAACGAGAATTCAATTAACAACAAACCCCCTGTACCTCTTTTGCCGAAGTCAATTTCACCAGCTGAGCTTAATTGGAGAGGAGGATGATTTTAGTAATTATAGAGGTTAATTAACACAGTACAAATCTAGAGTACTAGCAGCCCAACTGGGCTAAGGGATAACAATACCTTCAAATTCTGTGTCTGAAAAGCCATCCCTCTGAATACTCCATGATCTCCATGCATCTGGCTTCATACTTAACCTATTGGAATATGATCTATTCAACCCATTGCTACTGATCAGATGTCTATCTTGGCTCAGTGATGCAGGTTCACTTATTTGAGGATCGCTACTGTCTTTTACAACGTAAAAACTACATGTCACATGATAGTTTAACAGGTTTTACAGAAAAACAAAAGACATTGAAGATGTAATATACAGATCAACCATTCACATGATAGATTAAGGTAAACACTTTCAGGCAATGAAAGACTCCACCTCCACCCTGTGACCCCCATAAACACCTGCCATCCACCAATTCCTTCCAACATAAAGCATCTCTAAATGGAATAATGAATTCATACATTGAATGATACTGGATCAGAAAATGAGAAATTCAAAAGCTAGGAAACATAGAATATAATAACTAGTCAGAGTTCACCTAATTGATAACATCAATAAAAACATTAATTGGCTAAAACAGAGCAGGATTAGAAACAAAGTCAACTCACCCACATCCTTCCTTATTCCCTTGGATCGATTATGGTCACTAGTACCTCCATTGACGTTCTCTACATTAGTACCATTCTTCCCCAACTTGAAACCAAAACTCAGATTTCTCTGCCTTTCCAATCGATTCAATATACCCTCAATCCCACTCTCATCTTCCGCGGCCAGTTCTCTGCACACAAAAAGTTTTACATTAGGACTATTGCGACATGTCTCTAGCTCTCTTATCTCTCAATCTACATGACATTATGACTGCATAATAAAAATTTGTTCTTGCCGTTTTCAGACATCAAAGACTGACCCCTCTAACAAATAAATGTATAAGTTACCCATCCACAGAAACAGATTATATTCAAGAGAACTTTAGATTGGCTTTTTAGGTGATTTACTATTATTATATACCAAAATAGATGGTTTTCATAAGGAAAATAAACAGAAAATTGAAAGTGACAGAATCATAAAGAGCAAAACAGGAAGAATGTCCTCACAGTGATCGACCAGAAGACGAAGGCGCCGGCGAAAAATCGCCCAGAAAGGAAGTCTCTTCAAAAGGCCTTTCTCCATTAGCATTTGACCCACTTCTTCCCTCATTTACAGAACCAATTTTACCCTTCTTTCTCAAGACTACCTCCATTTTACTAGCTAACCCATTTTCACTAATCCCATTTTCATATTCATCCTCCTAACCCACTGTCATCCACCCACCTCTCTCCATTATTGCATCAAGCAAATCCACCCTCCCTGAATCAATCAACTCCATTTTGCTAGGAAACTTCTGGGGTTTCTTGGAATTTTTCATGAATTCCAATACTTCAAGCTCTAAAGCTGGGTCACCTTCAACTTCCCAATTCTTGCACCCCCCCTTCTTCATGAAATATACTTGTATATATTTTACAAATAATAGTTAAAAAAAGGGGTCGAAATAACAAGAAATGGGATTTTTACATTGAAAATCATTCGGGATTTTCGCATACTCAATCAATTTTGATTGATTTTTAATTAATTGACTTCAATTAGACCATGGAAACCAAATTAAAATCAATAATTGGACCCAAAAAAAAAATCAATGATAATCCTAAAATTCATAGTCGACAAATTACAATAAGCGAAGGGTGGAAGGCATTTAAACTTACCTGGGAAGAGACGTGGTGGCGCAGTGGAGCTAAGGAAGATGAAGAACGACGGTGAGGGGCTGAGGGTTGATTCTCTAAAATTAACCCTTCTGCGTGTATCTTTCAGAGTGATTAATTTTTTTTTCTTTTTTTTGTTTTGTTTCACGAGTTAAATGATTAAGGTTTTTTTTTTTTTTTTTTTTTTTTTTTTTGAGGAAGAGTATGATAGTTCTTGTATTTGACGGTGGATAAGAGTATAAGACTGATTGATAATTCTTGTTTTTTTGGCGGCAATAACCTTTTTTTTCATTTTTTTTAGGAATAAGGGATTTTTTTTTATTTTTTTTATTATACTAAGGGTTTTTTTTATTTCTTTTTAATAAATATTAAAAATAATAGTAGCGACTACCGTGTTAGTTGCAAATTATTACAAGAGCATCGCAGATTAGCGACCGCATAGCAACTATTATAAATTCGGTTGCAAATTTTGTGACTACTCGTCTTTTTCTGTCGCAAAAATATTTTTTGCAACTGATTATTATAGTAGTCGCAAAAATCAGTCGCTAATTAACGACCGCATAGCAACTACTGCAAATTTGGTTGCAAAATTTGCGACTACTCGTCTTTTTCAGTCGCTAAAATTATTTTTGCAACTAATTATTATGGTAGTCGCAAAATTCCGTTCCTAATTCACCTTTTTCTTGTAGTGTGTTAAGCTTTGCACCACGTAGAAATTCCTTCACATCTTCTTTGCTGATCCATGCAACTGCATCCTCATCATAGTGGAACATTGCCTTAGGAAGTGCAACTTCCATGGGATCGACCAAATGACAAGCACGGTTGTGAAGAAAGGTCATGTCAGCAGAGAGCAATTGAAGAACAATGTCTTCAACAAGTGGAGTAGGTGGCATGGGTGAACCTTTCGAAGAGTGCAACTTCGACGCTTGTTCACTCTTGGACCGTTGTTCACTTAGCTTCTTCTTAGGTTGATCAATTCTTTTAGGCTTCTCCACCCTCCTTCTCTTTGAAGTTTTGCTTCCATGCGAAATCTGAAATAGTTTGAGAAAGAATAAGTTTATAAGTTGAGAAATGAAGAAAATGGCTTTATTTTGATGAAATGGGCCCAAACACTTTAGAACTTTGCTTCTTTTATGTAATTTCAACAACAATCACTTATAAACATGTAATTATGATATGGTTTGAGAATGTATAAGTTTATAAGTTGAGAAATGAAGAAAATAGGCAAGTGAGTAGCCATTTCGGCTCAAAATGGCTTTATTTTGATGAAATGCGCCAAAAAACTTAGGACTTTGCTTCTTTTATGCAATTTCAACTCACAATCACTTATACATATGTAATTATGATATGGTTTGAGAATGAATAAGTTTGCAAGTTGAGAAATGAAGAAAGTAGGCAAGTGAGAAGCCATTTCGGCTCAAAATGGCTTTATTTTGATGAATTGGACCCAAAACCTTAGAACTTGGCAGTTTTTATGTAATTTCAACTGACAACCACTTATAAATATGTGATTATGAGTTTTTTTTGAGATGCAAGGAGTTTATAAGTTGAGAAATGATGAAAATAGGCAAGTCAGTAACCATTTCGGCTCAAAATGGCTTCATTTTGATGAAATGCGCCAAAAAACTTAGAACTTTGCTTCTTTTATGCAATTTCAACTCACAATAACTTATACATATGTAATTATGATATTTTTTGAGAATTAATAAGTTTCCAAGTTGAGAAATGAAGAAAATAGGCAAGTGAGAAGCCATTTCGGCTCAAAATGGCTTTATTTTGATGAATTGGACCCAAAACCTTAGAACTTGGCGATTTTTATGTAACTTCAACTGAAAACCACTTATAAATATTTGATTATAAGTTGTTTTGAGATGCAAGGAGTTTATAAGTTGAGAAATGAAGAAAATAGGCAAGTGAGTAGCCATTTCGGCACAAAATGGCTTCATTTTAATGAAATGCGCCAAAAAACTTAGAACTTTGCTTCTTTTATGAAATTTCAACTCACAATCACTTATACATATGTAATTATGATATGTTTTGAGAATGAATAATTTTTCAAGTTGAGAAATGAAGAAAATAGGCAAGTGAGAAGGCATTTCGGCTCAAAATGGCTTTATTTTGATGAATTGGACCCAAAACCTTAAAACTTAGCAAATTTTATGTAATTTCAACTGAAAACCACTTATAAATATGTGATTATGAGATGTTTTGAGATTCAAGGAGTTTATAAGTTGAGAAATGAAGAAAATAGGCATCATATTGAATCCATTGGGACAGTTACGTAGAACACTTGCATAGCTTGAGATACAAGGATAAATGGTTCCGCACTATCATTCAAGTGGCCAAGATCTACAAGAGTAAAGTCCTCATATTTGACGTTATGCCTGATATTATCAACCCACTTACACTTAAAAGAGCAACCGTGAAGTCTGAACAATCAAGCTTCCATATTTCTTGAATTCGACCATAGTATGACAACTCTGCATCGACAGGTGATTTATCCTTAGAACCTGCAAACTCCCTTGACGATGCCACAAGAGTTACACCACTGTTTTGGGTGGAGGAAGATTTCAAATCACAACCCTCGGTCCAAAAAGTGTACCCATTGATGTTATATCCCTCAAATGAACGGTCATAATGCCTAGGACCGTACGCAAGCCACCGTACTGTATCGGTCACATAAGTATCATTCAATCCACTCATTACTCGATCACGAAACCAATTAACAAACCTCTTATTATGCAACTGCGTAAGTTCCCTTTCACCTTGTAGGGAATAAATTCAAGCTTTAACCCCATGGTTGAACCCCAATGTGATCATACACTAAAGTACGGTGGCTTCCAAAGGGAAAGAAGATAGAGCAAAAGAGTCACCAACAAGTTTTAGGAACTTGTAAACCGTTCACAGGGTGAAGGTTACACCCCTTAACGATCCAAGAGATCGTCAACTCCATAAGGTCTTGAACAAAATAAGGGTTCGGGGATGAAGGTACAAATCCAACCTAAAAGAGATTGAACCTGCCCTAATAATAGGCCTCTACTTTATTCTGATCGTATTCATGTGCGCTTTTTAATTAACATGCAATCAATAGGATTAACCTTAAACCTGTTTATCTATGTTGGTTGAATTTAATGCACAAATAAATCTATTATTGGCGATCACTTGAATTATAATCATATTAACCCTAAACAAGATTATTAATTATCTTATATGAGCGTGATTACAAGTACAAATTCCCTTTAAACATGCATAAAAGGTGTGATCAAGCAATAAAAATAAATATCAAGCAAAATAACAATAAATAATCATCATAATAATCATGAATAAAATAATCATCATCAAAATAAATATAATAATATTCATAATCATCATAAATTATAACAATTATAATCATAATCATATTCATGTTAATATTAAAGCATAATAATATCAAGATCCTAGGCATGATACTAACAAGATTAATAACAAACCCTAGCATGTCACTAAGCAATAAAGATCAAATCTTTAACCCTAACATGATACTAACAATCATAAATATTAGGAAGAACATAGGAAGCATCGCAGGAATCACAATAAGCATATTTGATATTATAACTCTTTCCCTAAACATGATACTATGAATATAATAATAACAACGTAAACATGATTTCTACATCAAAATATCAATAAAAATCATTAAAGCACTTACTTTGATGCCTCGTACCTCTTTCTAATAACAAAATACACACGTTAGTAACTTCCAGGAAAATAATAAACAAAACAATTAAATTAAATAATTGAAATAGAGATTTGGGACCAAACCCTCAGAAATTAAACCTTTCACGTCTAGGGCGAAGGAAAGTTCGAATATGGCTAAGTGTTTCTAGATCTTGTGAATGCGGAATTTTGTATGAAAAGCAAAGTTTAGAAAAAGAGAAAGATGGAAGAGAAGAGAGTGCGAATTGAAAACTGGTTGTAGGTGATTATAATTGAAAAGCTGGTTGTTGATGAATGAAAACGGAGTTTTTAATACGTTATTTATAGAGAAATCAGCCAAAAAGATAAAATATCAAAACAGAGCACTTGGCGCACGAAAAACAGAGATTGGCGCACGCAAAACAGAGCTGGCGCCAGGCGCCAATGGCTAGCACCAGGCGCCAATGGTTGGCGCCAGGCGCCAAGCCTGGTTCCAGGCGCCAATGCCTGGAGTCAGGCGCCAGGCCTGTTTTCAACGCGTTTTCAAAAATCAGATAAGTTTGCCGTACTGGAGGATAAAACTGTATATTTTCCTCAAAAATGCTATTTGATTTTAATTAAAACTCTAAAAAGTCAATAAAAGTCAATTTATCAATGTTAATTGAATTAGGAATGAAAAGAATCTTCTAGAAGAATCTAGAAGACTAAAACCTTTCCTAATTGCATTAGGAATGATAAATCTATATTAGGCCCTCCCCTAGATCATTGGGCCGCATATAAGGTTCAAACCGGGCCTAGTTTGGTAAATTGGCCATAACTTCCTCAATATTCATCGGAATTGGGCTTATAATATATCGTTGGAAAGGTCTTTGCAAGCCCCATCCAAATTAAAACTATCATGGACCAACCAAACTGAATTGGCTGTTTTCTTAAAATAAGTTTTCAAAAACAGAGAGAAGAGAAAAGAAATTAAAACTATCCGCAACACTAGACTTTCCACACTTTTGCTTCATTCGATTATGATTCGGCGTGAAAGATACTTATCACTGGGTTTGGTTTTGGGGAGACACAAATGGGTGTCTACAGAAGCCCCCACTTTGACTGAGTTTGGAGAAACGCAAGTTTCGAAAACGAAAGTCAAAGTAGCGATTGGGACGGAGAATGATTCAGAACGTTCTGCGATCCTAGATCATTCTTGTAACGTCAATACCTGCAAACTAGCGTTAGTTAAACAGATAAAAGAGTTAAGAAACGCATATCTTGCACCGTCGAGCACACGTCTCTAAAAGTAACCGATTGTTATGATGACCTCCTGCAAGCTAGAGAATGCCATCCCGCTTGAAAACCGCTACGCCTGTAACTGCTTCCAAATTAGAAGATTGCTTCACCTGAAACGATCCTCTTCCGCTTTGATAATATTCCACGTCTAAGGGAATACCATCGAAGATTGCTTCTCTTGAAACAATCCTCAGTTGTTTGTGACAACTCTCCACAATCTAGGGAACGCCACCTTGCTTTTTCGATGTTCACTCGTCTCTGAACAAAGAGCTTCTTTTTGATATGTTCATGCGCCTCTGAACAAAGAGATTCCTTTTGATATGATCTTCTGAATGATGTGTCCACACGTCTCTGAACAAAGAGCTTGATAATAGGATGCCCACTCGTCTCTGAGCAAAAGAGCTTGAAAAGGATTGTCCACGCGTCTCTGAACAAAAAATCTTGATTGATATGCCCACGCGTCTCTGGACAATAGAGCTTGATGGAAATGTTCACGCGTCTCTTAACAAAAGAGCTTGATTGATAGGATGCCCACGCGTCTCTGAGCAAAAGAGCTTGAAAAGGATTGTCCACGCGTCTTGAACAAAAGAGCTTGATTGATATGCCCTCGCGTCTCTGGACAATAGAGCTTGAATGAAAATGTTCACGCGTCTGTGAACAAAAGAGCTTCGATACTTGAATGTTTGTTAATATAATGTTATGAAGAAAAATTTCCGAAGACCAACGTTTGTCGATCTCTAAAGCTCGCCTGAACTTTGCTTCCGCTAAAACCAGTACGTCGGTGTCTCCGTGATGAGCCAAATCTTAGGCGCTTTAAGCTAAGTGAGACGATCGTTCATCAGGTCGACCACTTATTGTGATTGTAATCAAACTGACTACTTAATCATGTCAAATTGCTTATAAGGGCTAAATGGTGTACCAAGGAACCCGAAACTGTTGTATGAGGTCGAAATCACCTTTCTGAGAGGCTTCGAGCTCTGTCGCTGCTGAAATATCTCTGGCGCCAAGAATTAGAGCAGGATATTCCTTATTCTGCTGCACCTGCATTTATCTTTGGCTATAGAACTTTTCCAATCTCTTTAATTATCTTAAGGTTGACCTAAGGTTTAGCATTTCTTGACTCATCGACTTGACACAACTCAAAGTATAAACTTGACTCGATATGATTGACTGACTCGAGGTTGAATCGACTCGAAGTGAAATGACATGTGTGACTCATGACCCGTGTGTGCATAGTAATGTGATCGTGCGACTCGAAAATGCAAAAAAGCAAAAAAATTTCCGTCATTTTTGTGGAGGGCACCAACTTTCTCCCGAAAAAAGAAAGACGCGAAAAAAAAGAAGTTTTTGAAGGTGCATGTTGAATGAGCTTAGTCAAATGTCATTTGATACTATCTCTCAAGGTGCAAGGATTAACTCATCCTAGTCTATCTCAATGGTTGACTCAATGATGAAAGAATTTGGGTAACTTAGGCACGGAGGCTAAGCACTTCATACTTCGTGATGCAATGATGATTGTGATTGATGAGTGATGTTGATATGACAAGGCATGCTTCAACGTTGTGTTAATATTCCATGACAAAGGGTTCCTAAGGGAAGTAAATTTGGTCATGTATATGTGATGTGTGTGATAGTGACACTAAAGCTAGGCCGCAAGAGCTAAGTGTGTGGAAAGATATTATTGAAAAGAGTCAAATGGCGGTGGCTCTTAGGCTAGGTAAGCTAATTATGTAGGGATCAAGCCCCCAAGTCTAGCTCTAAGTGAATAGGGATGAGCACAGGGAATCCCTTAATATGATCATGGTGTAAGTGTGTGATGTGAATATGAATGCATTTTTATTACGGCCGCACCTCGATGTGAGGTTGCCTACGTATTCGTTAGGAATCAGGCCGAACGTTGCTCTAGCCGAACCTCGCACAAGTATGTGTATACCTCAAAAAGGTATTTTTAAGGGTTGCAACGTGGTTAGGCTAAAGGTTTGAAGAAGAAGGGGATAAAGGCTCAAGACCCTAGATAAGCCCCCAGGGTGTGCAACCTCGCTTTTGAATCTTTGTATTTTCATGCTTGAGTTTTTCTACTCTTTTTTTTTAGCTCTTTCTTTTGTTTTAGCATTTATTTTATTTTTATAAGTCTAGGTAATCCCGATCATGCGGTCTATCACTCACTTGGCATTCATGTTTCTCAGGCACGGTACCGAGCACTCGATAAGAGACGTAATCTGAGACGTGTTCTTATCGAAGATATTTTCATATCAAAGACATTGGAACACTTGCCCTTTTGTACACTTTTATTATATATTTTTTTCTTATTTTTTCTATTTTAATCTCTTGAATTTGCTCAAGCTTTCTTTAGAATTGTAAAAGTTTCACACCATCCCATCCCAAGGTTAGGTAGATGTAGGTTGAAAAAAGAAAGGTCTATCGTCAGACGAGGCTCAAAATGGTTTATGAAGAAAGGATGTATAATTGAAGGGTGAAAGGATATATGATGTGGCTACAAGGGGTGCCTCAAATCATTGATATACCTTGTGCTTAATTCGACATGGATTTTTATTTTCATTTTTTTTATGCAATATAATGAAATGATCATATATAAGGAAATAAATGCTCATTTTATTAAAAAAGGAAAAAGAAAGAATCTACAAAATTAATCTAAGGGAAAAGAAAAGGTGCCTATGCTAGACTTATTGGGGAAAGAGTAAATAAAAAAGAGGTCGCGAAATCTTGTCGTTGAAGCTCGCCTCTTGTCTTGTGTTGTTTCCTTTATCATCACTCGCTCTTCTTGTTAACTGGAGGCATGGGAAGCTTGTTATTATCAATCAAATGTTGGATAGCCTCCTTTAGCTTCCAACAGCTCTCAGTAGTATGACCCCTACCTTGATGGTACTTGTAGTGTTCGTCTGGATTCCAACTAGGCAATCTCTTTTCAGGTGCGAGATCTTGAATAGGTCCAATGGGAGTAATAAGTCCTTTGGCATGGAGTCGATCAAAGACAGTATTGTAGCTCATCCCAATGGGGGTGAAGTCTTTCCTTAGTTTCTTATTAGATCCTTGGTTATCTATGGCTAAAACTTCACTGAGATCAATGGTACTAACATTGATACTAGAGTGGGCGTTTTTGGAAGAAGAAGGATTGTCGTTCTTCTTTCCTTTCCAGCCACCGTGGTAACTATTGTTAGTAGCTTTTTGCTTTGCGAGGTCATCTTCGATTTCAATTTCGATGTCATAAACGGCCTTGAAAGTATTCAAATTGTGTTGATATTTTAAATGCTTCGAATACTTCTCTTGGAGATTCTTGATAAACATCCTCACAGATTACTTTTCAGTGGGGACTTCAATCATCTTGGCGGAAGTTTCTCTCCATTTATTAAAGAAAGAAGTAAAGCCTTCATTCTCTTTTTGTCTTAGCATCTTAAGTTGTCTATGGTCGGTTTCAACTTGAATATTGCACTTGTACCTATCAACGAAAGCATTTACTATCGATTCCCAGGTAGAGGTTTTCTCTTTGTCAAGGGAGAAGTACCATTGTTGGCAAACGGTTTCAAGAGATAGTGAGAACAGAGAGGGAAAAACCTTCTTATCGATATCCTTAATGTTCATTATAGTTTCGAAAGCTCTTAGATGAAAATAAGGGTTATCAGTTGCCTTGAATTTAGGGATGTCAGTGGCGTTGAACTTATGCAGAAGAAGTTCCTTGTCCAGCGAGACCCCTTGTGAACTCATGCCCTGAAATTTATAGTCACTAGATAGCTTTCTTAGACTCTCTTGCATGAGGTCCATCTGTTGTTGCTTCACGGGATCAATGATCTTGAGTGTGAGTAGCTTCAGTGTCTCAGTCACAGTAACCAATTGGTTCCTAAGCTCATTGACTTCTTCTTGACTTGCCATTATCTTTTTAGCCTTCCTCTTTTGACGAATCGGTTTATCAAAAAGCGAGACTTGAATAAAGAGGTTGTCCTTGATTAATCGCCCTTCTCTCCTCGACCAAGTATTGTGGAAAAGGAATTTGGGGATATTTATTGTTAATTATTTGACTCAAACTCTATTCAACATGCGATGGGTAGAGGAAGTGAAGAAAGATGGAATAGAATGTGAAGAAAGAAAAAAATGATGGAGGTGGAGGTATATGAAGAATTAGGAATAGAATGTACCCCCCAACTCAAATGACGGAAAAAAACCGACTCATGCATGAACCTAAGACATGGTCATGGTGATGTGTACTCAAAGTGTGTGCTAAGACTAGTGAGTGTAGGTCACATCTTAAGACTCTTGTCATGACCATGTGGCTAGACTATGTTACTAGACTCAAGCAAAGACTAAGTTAAGACTTCACGTATATGCATTAAACTGGATAGGCTGTGGTATTTTAGTCATAACGTTTTTTCTGTGACTCTGATTGGGACGAAACCAACGCCAAATTAAATATAAAACTCGGGGCTACAGATCCATATGCTGTACGACTCATAGTTCTTTCTAGAACTCTAGATATGACCAAAACAAGTTGACACTTGTGCAGTATACGGGAATAAAAATCCGGGTTGACTTAAAGGAACTATGACTCGATTTTAGGTATATTTATTAGCTCTAATTAATTAATTAATTAATTAAAAAAAGTCCTTTAGTCATTAATCAGTTTATTAAGTCTTAACACAAGTCAAACAAACGGTTAGGAAAAAACCACATAGAGTGTACGCAACAAATAATGCACAATTAGTCAAGTAGGCACAACATGATGCAATGAGTTTGCAACCTAACCATGGCTCTAGTTCTCTAAAGTTCGGGATATGGTTTAGTCAATATAGGTTCCATGGTTAATTGTCCGGATGCACCGCGCGGAAGCCTAACCGTGAAGGGTTGGCGCGAGTGGATGGGACACCGCGAGTTTTAGAAAAAACTCGCTTCCATGGTTTGATGAATTCAACATCTCGGATGTACCCTTTGTTGCACGGAGCGTTCAATCAGGTAGATGGATCATGAATTCCCAGAGGGTTATGTCCATATGTAGAACACATATGGGTTTCAGAAAAGTAAGAAAAAATTTAATCAGGAAGTAGGATCGAGCAAACAATACGAAAAACCGTTCGAAATTAGAACGCATATTTTTGGCTCGGTATTGGGGGAGGTTGGCGCCAGCAATCAGAGACTGGCGCCAGTTTTTAACTGTAGCACCTGGTGCCAATACTGGCGTCTGGCGCTACGGCTAAAAGTCTGGCGCCAAGCTCTGGCCCCTGGCACTACTTTCCACTTGCCTCAGCAGCTTTCTGTGCTCGTTAAAATTTTCTAGTTTCGCGCGGTGTTATTTCAGTCCTAGTTGTGAAAGATATTTCTCAAATTTCCTACGTGTAAAATCCTATGTTTTAACACATTACGGATGGTCTTTCCAATGAGGTCTTTTTTATGCATATGACAATAATGTTAATCAAAATTACGCACATGAAATACTTAGAACGTTTCGAGTCTCATCCACTCATTCTAAATCATTGCCGATATAAATTTCAGGAATTAAAATAGAAATCCTCCCCAATGGAGTCGCCAAAAATTGTAGGGAATAAATTCAAACTTTAACCCCAATGTGATCATACACTAAAGAACGGTGGCGTCCAAAGGGAAAGAAGATAGAGCAAAAGAGTCGCCAACAAGTTTTAGGAACTTGTAAACTGTTCACAGGGTGAAGGTTACACCCCTTAACGATCCAAGAGATCGTCAACTCCATAAGTTCTTGAACCAAATAAGGGTTTGGGGATGAAGGTACAAATCCAACCTAAAAGAGATTGAACCTGCCCTAATAATAGGCCTCTACTTTATTCTGATCGTATTCATGTGCGCTTTTTAATTAACATGCAATCAATAGGATTAACCTTAAACCTGTTTATCTATGTTGGTTGAATTTAATGCACAAATAAATCTATTATTGGCGATCACTTGAATTATAATCATATTAACCCTAAACAAGATTATTAATTATCTTATATGAGCGTGATTACAAGTACAAATTCCCTTTAAACATGCATAAAAGGTGTGATCAAGCAATAAAAATAAATATCAAGCAACATAACAATAAATAATCATCATAATAATCATGAATAAAATAATCATCATCAAAATAATAATAATAATATTCATAATCATCATAAATTATAACAATTATAATCATAATCATATTCATGTTAATATTAAAGTATAATAATAGCAAGATCCTAGGCATGATACTAACAAGATTAATAACAAACCCTAGCATGTCACTAAGCAATAAAGATCAAATCTTTAACCCTAACATGATACTAACAATCATAAATATTAGGAAGAACATAGGAAGCATCGCAGGAATCACAATAAGCATATTTGATATTATAACTCTTTCCCTAAACATGATACTAGGAATATCATAATAACAATGTAAACATGATTTCTAAATCATAATATCAATAAAAACCATTAAAGCACTTACTTTGATGCCTCGTACCTCTTTCTAATAACAAAATACACACGTTAGTAACTTCAAGGAAAATAATAAACAAAACAATTAAATTAAATAATTGAAATAGAGATTTGGGACCAAACCCTCAGAAATTAAACCTTTCACGTCTAGGGCGAAGGCAACTTCGAATATGGCTAGCTGTTTCTAGATCTTGTGAATGCGGAATTTTGTATGAAAAGCAAAGTTTAGAAAAAGAGAAAGATGGAAGAGAAGAGAGTGCGAATTGAAAACTGGTTGTAGGTGATTATAATTGAAAAGCTGGTTGTTGATGAATGAAAACAGAGTTTTTAATACGTTATTTATAGAGAAATCAGCCAAAAAGATAAAATATCAAAACAGAGCACTTGGCGCACGAAAAACAGAGATTGGCGCACGCAAAACAGAGCTGGCGCCAGCACCAGCTTATTGGCGCCAGGCGCCAATGCTTGGTGTCAGGCGCCAGGCCTGTTTTCAACGCGTTTTCGAAAATCAGATAAGTTTGCCGTAATGGAGAATAAAATCGTATATTTTCCTCAAAAATGCTATTTGATTTTAATTAAAACTCTGAAAAGTCAACAAAAGTCAATTTATCAATGGTAATTGAATTAGGAATGAAAAGAACTTTCTAGAAGAATCTAGAAGACTAAAACCATTCCTAATTGCATTAGGAATGATAAATCTATATTAGGCCCTCCCCTAGATCATTGGGCCGCATATAAGGTTCAAACCGGGCCTAGTTTGGTAAATTGGCCATAACTTCCTCAATATTCATCGGAATTGGGCTTATAATATATCATTGGAAAGGTCTTTGCAAGCCCCATCCAACTACACTACTATTGGAGCCATATAATGGACCAACCAAACTGAATTGGCTGTTTTCTTAAGATAAGTTTTCAAAAACAGAGAGAAGAGAAAAGAAATTAAAACTATCCGCAACACTAGACTTTCCACACTTTCGCTTCATTCGATTATGATTTGACGTGAAAGGTACTCATCACTAGGTTTGGTTTTGGGGAGACACAAATGGGTGTCTACACACCTTTGGATGGAAATTCGTCACGCAAACTAGCCATGTGCTCGTCTAAATATGGGTGCACATCTGAAACATGGTGCAACACATAAAGGTGTGCTTATAAGAATTGATCTCGGTCTGGTGACATTCATTTCAACCCAATTGTGCCATGACCATCAAGTCTACCTTCATGTCGAGAAGTAGGAAGACCAATAGGTTTAGCAAGGGCTATGTAGTCCTCCACAAAGTTACCTATCTCCTCACCCACGGTCCCTTGCATCATACTTCCTTCAGGGTGAGCCCGATTCCGTACTTTATCTTGTAATGTACCCATGTGTCTTTCAAAAGGGTAGCACCACCTCATGAACACTGGACCGCACAACTTAATCTCATGCACCAAATGAAGAACCAGATGAACCATTATGTCAAAAAATGAGGGTGGGAAATACATCTCAAATTTGCACAAAGTCACAACCACATCTGCTTGCAAAGCATCTAATGGAACACATTTCCAAGCCGAATGCGTGGAATTATTACAGAAATATCATATCAAGCATCACAGATCATCACCTTACAGACCACAAACAAATGGTGCGGTCGAATCGGCCAACAAAAATGTGAAAACTATCATCGAAAAGATGACCGAAAATTACAAAGATTGGCCTAGTAAGATACATTTTTCCCTTGGGGGTTATCGAACCTCTGTTCGTACATCAACGGGGGCTACCCCTTTTTCTTTGGTCTATGGAGTTGAAGCTGTACAACCAATAGAACTCGAAATCCCTTCTCTCCGAATCGTGTTGGAAAGCCAACTAGATGAAGTCGACTGGATTAGAGCAAGATATTATGAACTAGTCTTGCTTGATGAAAAACACTTGGCAGCTTTGCATCATGTCCAAACCTACCAACAGCGTATGGCGCGACATTTCAATAAAAAAAGGTGAAGACTAGGAACATCAAAGAAGGTGACCTGGTGCTTAAGGCACTCCGCAGAAATGTGTTGGATCCAAGAGGAAAATACAGACCAAATTGGTCAGGTCCGTACATTGTTAAAGCCATCTTGTCTGGCGGAGCATCACAATTGGTAGACATGGACGGTAACGGTTTCCACAATTTAACCAACTTGGATCAACTCAAGAAATTATATGCCTAGTCGCATGGGTTCATGACCCAATAGAGTTACGTTTGGCCTGATTCCTTTTTAAGGATACGTAGGCAACCCCTCAAGGGGGCCCGACCACTTTTAAAAAAAAAATTCTTCCTCCATCGATCAAGTACACGCGCAGTTCAGCATTGCGTCACAACAAGACAAAACAAAAAAAAAGGGATTTGCCACGCCACGGGAAACTGTACCGTGTCACGGCAAATTTCCACCGTGGCGCGGTGGACCTGAAAAAATAAAAAAAATAATACAAAAAAATGTTGTGACGCGGGAATTTCCAACGTGTCACGGAATTTTTCACCGTGGCACGGTGGAATTTCAGATTTTCCGATTTTTTTTAGTGACGCAGTCTTTGCGAATTCAGTTATTTGTTCAATGTTTTTTATTTTCATTCTTCCATTGCGTTCGACTCCTTAACTCGGATATTGAAAAAAAAAGTCATTGTAATTTTTTTATTTAAGGCGAAAATAAATATGCTATTATTATTGAAATAAATGTGACTACAATTATTGGCATCATGCGCCTTATTTAAAAAAAATTATAAATCATAAAAGCAAAGCAATACTGATCTAATCTCTCTTCACATTAGGAACCTCCTTCTCATTTTCAACTAGGTCGGCCTTCACCATTAATGTGTCTTTTGTAGCCTGAACCGTCACACCCCTAGTCGAACTTTCACCCTTTTCACCTTTCTTAAAATTCATGGTTGTTTCTCTCTATAAACCATCTTCTCGTTACCCTTCCCTTTCACATAATTCTTCCTTTTCGGCATTATAGGAGTCTTATACTCAATCCCTTGTGTTCTTGGACCTAGACGATCCTTGGGAGGTGTTTTCTTATTTCCAAGACGGCTCTTCACATTGGATTTGCGTGATCCGACTCGTTCCCTCCTACTTCTAGGATTCAACCATGCCTTGTATGCAATAGAAAAGGGAGGAGGAGCTTGGTTACTTGCAGAAACGGTCCACAAAGGTCTTCCAATCCAATAAGTCTCGTATTTGTGAACGTCACTTTCATGCAACGATACTTCACGAGGACAATCGTTATAGCGTGGAACTACTTGTTCAAGTCCATGTTGTCGCATCAGTCGAGAAGGACAATAAAAAGTCAGTCTTGAGATACTAGGAACACGGCAAAACGGAGTATCATTCGTACCAACCATCCTAGTGAGCCTCCACTAATGCACCACCCAACGAATGTAAAATTCTCTCTTTGCAAAGAAATTCTTCCAGTATTCATACGACATGTTCACAGAGTAATTCTTCTTCTTGCGGACTAGATCGTTAGGGCCAAATTTTCAATATCGTCGGGGGCTTCAAATAGTTTAAACGCTCCATCAACCAAATCTGCAAAAAATAAAATAAAAAAAAATAAATAAAAATCAGTCGAAAAAAAATATATAAAAAATAAAATAAAATTTTTGCAGATTCCACCGTGACACGGCAGAAGGCCACCGTGACACGGTGCCTGTTTTGTGTCACGGGGGCTACTCGGAGCGTGTTTTTACCTGCAACAGTACTAGAGAGCCCTTCCTGATGGCTTTCCGATCAGCTTTTGCTTCGTCAAGGCCACGAAATGTTTCTCCAAGGCACGTAGGCATAGGAGACCTCCCAGATTCTACATGTTCAAGCACGGATGCTAGACAAGCGTGTCCTACCCTACCGTTTGCAAATAAAAGCTTGCTAAACATGTAAAAAATATATGCCCTTCTACGGTATACATGATAAGATTCAGAGACAGGGCGATTGAAATATAAATTTGTAAGTTCTTCTAAGTCTACCTCATTACCACACACAATTCTATTTAAATCTGGATCTGTTAGATTCAGATGGTGTTCAAAGTCTTGGTAATAATACTCACGTAGGGTAGGCATGGCAATAAGATTTCTGGCAGGAAATCCAAAGATGGCACCGAATTCCTCCGACAGGGGACAGATTTCATCGTAATCAAATTTAAAACAATGTGTTTCTGGACTCCAATAGTCTAATGCTGCCCTAAGAAAATCATGTTCAATCGCTACATGCCTCAGGGCTAGTAAACCCCTGACATGAAACAATTCCAACTCTCTTTTGTCAGCATTGGTCAAAGAATAAGAGCAGTCGCGCAATGTATTATCAAAATTCTTAGACATTATTATTGAAATGTAAAATTCTAATTATTTTGTGTTTCGTAATTATGCATTTCACGAATATACTGGTCCTATTTTATAACAAAAACGCTCGGAACTACTCAGAAATTATTTTTCTATACGCGTAAACCACACTGTTGTAGAATACGCGCACCGTGACACGGGAATTCCCACCGTGTCACGGGAATTTGTACCGCGACACGGCAGATTATGCCGTGACACGGTGTACGGTGTCGTGTCGCGGCGCCCACGCGTTTTTTTTATCCTTTTCCTGTACCTATCCGGATTTTTTTTATTTATCTTCACCGTTTATTTTTTTTCTGTTTCTCGAGAGTTTCATTCCTATTTAAATTCTCAACCTTTTTTTTTAATTTTATTAATATTTTTATTTATTATTATCATTTTATTTTTTTTTATTTTTTTATTTTTTTATTTTTTTATTTTTTTATTTTTTTATTTTTTATTATTTTATTCATCGTTATTATTATTCTATTTCTATTATTATTTTATTTTTCTTTGGGGAAGTTATAAACCTCGTCCCATTTCCAAACATATTTATTTTGATGTAGTTGTAAAAATTATTCAGATTTTTCTTTTCTTTTTATTTCTTTTGGGGAAGGTCGGTACCCTCTACTCACTCCACTTACGTCTTTTTGCCGCGTCATTTATATCTACAGAATCACACACGATGAGTCTCAAGCACACACTAACACACACTTATAAATACATAAACTGTGAGTAATGTATAAAATGAGTCATAATAAAACAGCGTCAAGTGTCATCACAGTATGCAAAGACCCTCGGTCAAAAATCTGCAGAACTAGAAGAGTTAGGATCAGTATCATCTCCAGCCTGTGAATATGGGAACGGTGAGCCAAAGAGTCCCGCCATCATCCGAGTACGAGGAGTAGTATCCCTACTAGTCCCTGTAACTCCAGTAGCAGTCAAACTCAAAGCAGGACCCGTCCAACTGGAAAACGGTGTAGACTGACTCAAAGAAACAAGAATCGTCGTTGCAGGAATCATCCCATACACTGGAACTGAAAACAAGCCCGACACCGGTGGAGGAACCCCAGACGATGGAGCTGAAAATAAGCCAAGATCCACGGGAGTCAAAACTGGCCTAAACTAAGGCTGTGAAGGCTGTGAAAACGACTGTCGCTGCCATTGACCCTGACCTTGAAGGCGCTGGGAAGACTGAGGCTACTGCCACTGAGCCTCCTGAAACGGCTGAGAAATCTGAGGCTCCCGCTGAGACTGATAATGTCGATGAACCTCAGGAGATCGTCTACCACGACTAGGCTCTCCCTCGTCCGAGCCTCTATGCCTCGAGCGCGAGCAGGACCTCCGTTTCTCCTGAAATATACAAAATGAAAAGACGTAAACAATGCAAAATAAAACAAATGGTAGAAATGGGAAAAAGTGAACATACCTCAAGAACATCGCCAGAACTGCTCCGACAACTCGCACCACGCCGAAGCTTGATGATGCAGTACTTTAGAGCGTCAACCAGCTTCATGAATCCCATCATCTCCGGGCGGGTAGGCTGAGAAAAAAACAGATAAAAATCAGTAACAAGCGGTGTTAAAAGGGATGAATAATGCATCAAATACTTACCGGCTCAAAACCCTCAGGCAGAGACTCCTGCGACTGTCTAAAACCCTCTGGCGCGTCTGCAATATGGTCGTCGGTAATACCAATCGGCCCTGGGTAGCGGACAGATTGAGGCGGAATCTCAATCCTCCCCACACGGCGAACAGTCCTCTGAAAATACGATAGAATAATCAAGTTATTCGACTATTTAAACAGAGACTAGCGATAAAACTCCTCAAAAGAAATCATACCTTAGGAAGGCGGGGTGGAGGAGCCAGAGAGGGAAGCAAGTCCTGCGCATAATCACCCTCCATGCGCACAAGCTCCTGCCAAGGAAAAGTGTAGCGCTCTCCCCTGTTAATCAACTCCCTAAGAAAGCGCGAGTCCAGCATCGACTCCGGTGGAGATAAGGGCACCACAAAGAGATCACCACTGTGGTGATGAACGACACGCTCCCCCTGATACCAGACAAAGCGTCCGGTACCAACTAAAACAGTGCGGTACGCTGAAAGCTGCAAGGCCTCGGGAAGATTAGTCATCCCAGCCCAAGGACGATACTAGACATCAATAGCAACCTGAAAACCATAAAAAGTTGCAATGAAGCACCGGAAATAACGTCAAGAGAGAAAATAACAGGCTACAAAAGTAATTCTTACGCCAACAGAAGAGGTGCCTCGGCGTAGCAGCCCGCGCAGCGCAGAGACAAACTCCACCCGTGACTCTCCTCGGTCACGCTTGCTGGCCCCGACAAGGAAGTCATGAACCGCTCCACGACGCCGTCGAGGAGCTAATCCTGGGAAGTACTCGTAGAACCATAGCTGCAATGAAAAGTAATCTTTGAGCACATGAGTCGAACAAATTAAAATAAAACAAGAAGAGGAAAGGATCGTCACCTCTACGACTCTCCATAAACCGTAGACAGTGACAGGGGACTCGTCGTTCAGCTGCCTACAGCCATGACGTAACGACAAGAGAAG
This sequence comes from Chenopodium quinoa, assembly GCF_001683475.1. Classification (NCBI taxonomy): domain Eukaryota; kingdom Viridiplantae; phylum Streptophyta; class Magnoliopsida; order Caryophyllales; family Amaranthaceae; genus Chenopodium; species Chenopodium quinoa. The sequence continues at coordinate 884,881 of NW_018743814.1, read as the reverse complement.
GTCGGCATATCCGAGGCTGGCCCAGCTAAAGGATCCTATCTCACTGATCCTGACTAAAGAAGGAAAGTAGCAAAGGAGTGCACGCGAACTCCTATCAGGAGAAAGAGTCATGGAAATGAGAATCAAAATGAATATCCGCACTCGCTGCTCAGGTGATGTCTCCTCCATGTCAAAACCACAGGCTAGAACCGAAGCCAACTCTGATCGTCCGCTTCTAGGACCACTTCGAGACACCGGCTGGGTCCTGATATGCTGAACGATCGAACCTAACAAATCAGCTGCCTCAGCCGCTCCCCAAGAAAGATCAGACATATGTGCTACGGCCCGGTCAGTGAAGCGTAGACTGCTAATCATGCTAAAGTCCAGAGGGGTCATTGTCATCTCCCCCCAAGCAAAGTGAAAGGTGTTGGTAGTATCCCAAAAATACTCCAACAACGCGCGAACGACTGTCGCACCACAACCCCGGGGGTTGCGAAATCCTACGATCGCCGAATAAAAGTCCACTAAACCAGTTGATTCCCATAAGGCGTTTGTAGCAGGATCCCTCGTGATAATCCGATGAAGTCGAGGAATCAAATCTCCGGCTCCAGAACCGTGATGGTGAAGCGTGCCGTCAACTATGCCGGCAAGTGGACGATGAGAAACGTGGTTCTCACTACAGAAAACCAACTGGTCTGATGTCCACGGAGGTGGAGCCCACCTACCGCTACCCGTAGAGGCCCGATGCTCATACTCTAAGATGTCATCATCCATACCCTCGGGAATCGTGGGAGTCTCTTCCCGAAAAGCCTGAAGCCGGCCATGAGTGGAAAGATCGCGATCCCGTCGTCTAGGTATGCTATTATAAAAATAAAAATCTAAATGCTTAGCATCATTTCCTAAGACATTTAGTTATTTATATCGAGTTGCATTTTAATAAAAAATCTAAATGCTTAGCATCATTTCCTAAGTTATTTAGTTATTTATTGCATTATACGCTAAATTTTTACCTCAAGGCTAAAAATTAGCAAAATAATGGAATTATTTATAGTATTTAGTTTCTCCATGACGAACTAATACTATGTTCTCCTAATTGCATGATACTATGTTCTCCATGACAATGTAGTACATACACAACACAAAACATGTCTCAAAATTGCACATAAACAATAGATCGACATATCATGGCATATTTTACAAGATCTAAAACCAATATGTCATCATTTCAAGTGCAAAAGAACAACATGAACAACAAGGAACACCATTTACCACAAGTAGTACCAAAAATGGTGATTTGCTCAATTCTTCACCAAAATCATGTAATTTTTGTCTCAAATCGCTCACAAACACACATACACACATATGCAAGTAAATTCATGGCAAGAATTTCAACATAAACCTCAAAATCAAAAAATCCCCAAATTGATTTTTTAAGAGTTTTTACATGAAATTATTCGTTTGAAGCAAATTCGAGACAAAAATCAAAGGAAACTTACTTGGATCCTTGTGGAGAATAAAAAATGAGGAAATTAGCAAAAAATTAGGGCAGAGTTGATGAAGATTTGAGCTCCAAAAGCTCGAAAAGCCGTGAAGACCGCAGCACAACCGCCGTGACACGGTCAGCAGCAGCCATGATACTGTAACAGCAGCCCGTGTCACAGTGTGCCTGAGACGTGACGGAGCTCCGGCAACCTCAAGTTACGGCGACAGCAGCGCAACAACGAGCAGCAGCGAGATTTCAGTGAAAAAAATAAATAAATAAAAAAAGAAACAAAAACGCGCAGAACCGCCGTGACACGGGACGGAGATCCGTCTGACGGGAAACAAGCCGTGCGCCGGTATGTCGTCGCTGTGTCACGGGAATCTGAGCAAATTAAGGTGAAAAAATGGAGAGGAAAAGTGAGAGCAGAAGAAGACAATGAAATGGTGAATGGAAAAAATGGGAGCAATGTCTGATATTTAAAGCCAAAAAATGACTGTTACACTACCCCGTTACTGTTTCACGTTTCCCGTTACTGAGTAACGATGTTCAGGCGCATGAAATTTCTTTGTGCCAAAAAAAAAAAATCCCACGACACAGGAGTTCCTCCCGTCTGACGGCAATCATGCACCGTGTCTTGGGATTGATTCACGTGCCACGGTTTTCAGGCTTTTGTCCTGCACACTTTTCGAAGCTGACAACGAATATTCCTGGTATTTAGACCAAAATTGCACGATTTTTCGCGCAAATTGGAAAGTTAATTTTTCAGTGAAATTACGCGGAAAATTCTAACTGACGGTTGGAGGGTATCAAAATTACTATTTTGCCCCTAGTAAGCGTCAAAATCAATTTTGTTGATATTTTAAACACCTAATATGGTCGAATAATATACTTGAAGGTGTGAATCATCTGCGGCCTGAATTCGGGGATAATCGAACCATCATACACTTGCAAATTTCAGCGATTACAGTAGTTGTCGGCTTTCCTCAAGCATGGAAATCGTTATCGGTGGATTTTTCTTCAAGTATAGAGAACCGCCAAGTCGGCTTTCCTCAAGCATGGAAAGCGTTATCGGTGGATTTTTCTTCAAGTATTGAAAACCGCCAAGTCGGCTTTCCTCAAGCATGGAAAGTGTTATCGGTGGATTTTTCTTCAAGTATAGAAAACCGCCAAGTCGGCTTTCGTCAAGCATGGAAAGTGTTATCGGTGGATTTCTTCAAGCATAGAATGACACCAAATTCATACTTCGTCTTTCATGAGGCATGGAAGGTATCATCCTGTAGGTTTCTTCAGGCTTAGAAAGCTACCAAATTCCTCAGTCAGCTTTCCTCAGGCATGGAAAGCGTTTCAACAAACGTCATCCGGTGCATTCCTTCAAGCATAGGAAGCTGCCAAACTCATTTGCCACTGACACACTGGTGCCAGATACGTATTCTATATTTTTACTCTTTTATATGTAGAATTAACATTTTTCTGCAGGTATCGGCGAATACAAAGTGATTTAGGATCGCAGAACGTCTTAAATCATTCTCCATCCCTATCGACTACTTTGACTATCGTTTTCGAAAACTGACGTTTCTACAAACTCAGTCAAAGTGAGTTAGGTTGGATGCCTATAAATAGGCCATCCCCATTCATTTGTAAACTTAGCCATACCTTAGCCAATTCAGAGCAACAAATGTAAAGTTCTCTCAAGTAATCAAAGCATTCATTTGAAACATCTTGTGAGCATCTTTATTCTCTTACTTAGCCAAATTCGTAGCACACTTAGCCTAGCAAAACAAGGGGAGTCCTGACTAGGAGACTAACGGGTGTTGTCGACTAGTGGACCGCGTGCAAGGGACTTAGGCAAAAGAGTCAGCACGTGACAATAGACACCCTTCATCCTCCTTGAATTTATTTCATAGAGTTTGATTTTTACCCTTCAGTTTTTAAATAAAATGAGCATTTATTTCCTTACATATGATCATAGCATTGCCAAAAGAAAAAAAAAAAAATAAAAAAAAATACCGCATACGCGTAGCACTCCCAGGGCGTGCTTGCAGCATAAGCCACGTAGGCCACATAAGCTTGCTGCTGTGCGTATCGTGCCGCATGCTCACAACACACCCCACATGCACACCCGTAGATGCACCAAGTAGTGCACGCACGGAAGCTCGCACCTAGCAGCAGCAAGCGCGCACAGCCACACTGTCGCACCATGCTTCCGCCTGGATGATGTACTGTTATGCTGCTGCTGCCTTGTTACGCACCAGCCACGCACATTAGTGTGGTGCCTGGCTGGCCGAGGGTGGTATTGCCTCGGCTTGCGTGCCATACTCCCAGGATTTAACCAATTTTTGCATGACTTGAAAAAAGTAATTTCAAATTAATTTATGAATTAATTTAATGACAATAATGAAAATTATAACAAGTCTTTAACTTAAATAAATTCATTTAAGTGCACTAAACCAAAATTATTTCCAAGGACTATTCTTTAATAAAAATTGGTTCAAGTTGATGTGATAAGGTTATACTCACTATTAATTAATTAACTTTAATTAATCATGAGATTTGAAAAAATTAAAAGGGGGATGGAATCCACAAATTTTCAAATAAAGATTCCAACTTTTAACTTGTGAATCCTTGAAAAGTCATCTTCCAACATGAAGATTAATGAAATTTCTATCACAAGATTGAAACTTTATGATTTCAATCAACTTAATAAATGATTAAATCAATAAAGTTCAACAAAATTCATGGGATTTAGTAACTCAAAGTTTCAATCACTTAAAATAATTAAAGATTGAATCTTTAGTACTTGGAGCCTTAAATAATAAACTTTTCACACTTAATGCAATGAATTTGCAATTATGTTAAAAATTAACCAATCTTTCAATCCCTAATTACTACCAAGTAACCATGCTTAATGAGGTTCAAAAATGAAGAAACATTAAGGAAAGAACCAAATACATAATCACCATAAATATGCCATTAAGATTTAAGGTAAGAAAGACTTAAAAGTTATCGTAAACACGAAAAATCCCTTGAAAATGGCATTTATGTTTGGATTTTGGCCTAAAACAGTCCTAAAAGAATAAAATCATTTCCATAACACCTTTTCCACTCTAAATTTACTATTTTTGGGCGAAATTGTGGGTTCAGGGCCATAATGAGCTCTAAAACGAGCTTAAAATTAATATAACCGAGCAACTAATCTAATCAGCAACATAAAACCAGAAACATAAAGCCATAAAATCACCTTGAAAATTATGATTATAAAAATAAATGAGCAAGGCTCCGATACCGCTGTTGGGTTTTGATGAGTCTGACTCATCGCGGAAGAAAACCTGAGCCAATATCACACTCACAATTAATATGATCAAGACATAATTAACTTAATTAAAAAATATAAGGAAAGATTAATTACCTTTGATGCGTTT